>NW_026608185.1:326303-514544 GCF_029499605.1 Hyla sarda | reverse complement strand
TTGTGCGGGGGACATATATAACATGCGCTGTGCGGGGGACATATATAACATGCGCTGTGCGGTGGGCATATATAACATGCACTGTGCGGTGGGCATATATAACATGCGCTGTGCGGGGGGCATATATAACATGCGCTGTGCGGGGGGCATATATAACATGCGCTGTGCGGGGGGGGGGACATATATAACATGCGCTGTGCGGGGACATATATAACATGCGCTGTGCGGGGGACATATATAACATATGCTGTGCGGGGGCATATATAACATGCGCTGTGCGGGGGGGACATATATAACATGCGCTGTGCGGGGGGCATATATTACATATGCTGTGCGGGGGCATACATAACATGCGCTGTGCGGGGGGGGACATATATAACATGCGCTGTGCGGGGGGCATATATAACATGCACTGTGCGGTGGGCATATATAACATGCGCTGTGCGGGGGGCATATATAACATGCGCTGTGCGGGGGGCATATATAACATGCGCTGTGCATGGGGGGGGGCATATATAACATGCACTGTGCGGGGGACATATATAACATGCGCTGTGCGGGGGACATATATAACATGCACTGTGCGGGGGGACATATATAACATGCGCTGTGCGGGGGGCATATATAACATATGCTGTGCGGGGGCATATATAACATGCGCTGTGCGGGGGGGGGCATATATAACAAGCACTGTGCGGGGGACATATATAACATGCGCTGTGCGGGGGACATATATAACATGCGCTGTGCGGGGTGGGCATATATAACATGCACTGTGCGGTGGGCATATATAACATGCGCTGTGCGGGGGGCATATATAACATGCGCTGTGCGGGGGGCATATATAACATGCGCTGTGCGGGGGGGGACATATATAACATGCGCTGTGCGGGGACATATATAACATGCGCTGTGCGGGGGACATATATAACATATGCTGTGCGGGGGCATATATAACATGCGCTGTGCGGGGGGGACATATATAACATGCGCTGTGCGGGGGGCATATATTACATATGCTGTGCGGGGGCATATATAACATGCGCTGTGCGGGGGGGACATATATAACATGCGCTGTGCGGGGGGCATATATAACATGCACTGTGCGGTGGGCATATATAACATGCGCTGTGCGGGGGGCATATATAACATGCGCTGTGCGGGGGGGGGCATATATAACATGCACTGTGCGGGGGACATATATAACATGCGCTGTGCGGGGGACATATATAACATGCACTGTGCGGGGGGACATATATAACATGCGCTGTGCGGGGGGCATATATAACATATGCTGTGCGGGGGCATATATAACATGCGCTGTGCGGGGGGGGGGCATATATAACATGCACTGTGCGGGGGACATATATAACATGCGCTGTGCGGGGGACATATATAACATGCACTGTGCGGGGGACATATATAACGTGCGCTGTGCGGGGACATATATAACATGCGCTGTGCGGGGGACATATATAACATGCGCTGTGCGGGGGACATATATAACATGCGCTGTGCGGGGGGGACATATATAACATGCGCTGTGCGGGGACATATATAACATGTGCTGTGCGGGGGACATATATAACATGCGCTGTGCGGGGGGCATATATAAAATGCGTTGTGCGGGGGGCATATGTAATATGCGCTGTGTGGGGGGGACATATATAACATGCACTGTGCGGGGGGCATATGTAACATGCGCTGTGCGGGGGACATATATAACATGCGCCGTGCGGGGGGGGACACATATAACATGCGCCGTGCGGGGGGGGGGGGGACACATATATAACATGCGCTGTGCGGGGGGCATATATAACATGCACTGTGTGGGGACATATATAACATGCGCTGTGCGGGGGGCATATATATCATGCGCTGTGCGGGGGACATATATAACATGCGCTGTGCGGGGGACATATATAACATGCGCTGTGCGGGGAACATATATAACATATGCTGTGCGGGGGCATATATAACATGCACTGTGCGGGGGACATATATAACATGCGCTGTGCGGGGAACATATATAACATATGCTGTGCGGGGGCATATATAACATGCACTGTGCGGGGGCATATATAACATGCGCTGTGCGGGGGACATATATAACATGCGCTGTGCGGGGGGCATATATAACATGCACTGTGCGGGGGACATGTATAACATGCGCTGTGCGGGGGACATATATAACATGCGCTGTGCGGGGGGGACATATATAACATGCGCTGTGCGGGGGGGCATATATAACATGCGCTGTGCGGGGGGACATATATAACATGCGCTGTGCGGGGGGGCATATATAACATGCGCTGTGCGGGGGACATATATAACATGCGCTGTGCGGGGGCATATATAACATGCGCTGTGCGGGGGACATATATATCATGCGCTGTGCGGGGGACATATATAACATGCGCTGTGCGGGGAACATATATATCATGCGCTGTGCGGGGGGCATATATAACATGCGCTGTGCGGAGGGCATATATAACATACACTGTGCGGGGGACATGTATAACATGCGCTGTGCGGGGGGCATATATAACATGTGCTGTGCGGGGGACATATCTAACATGCGCTGTGCGGGGGACATGTATAACATATGCTGTGCGGGGGGGCATATATAACATATGCTGTGCAGGGGCATATATAACATGCGCTGTGCGGGGGACATATATAACATATGCTGTGCGGGGGCATATATAACATGCGCTGTGCTGGGGCATATATAACATGCGCTGTTCGGGGGGCATATATAACATATGCTGTGCGGGGGCATATATAACATGCGCTGTGCGGGGGGCATATATAACATGCGCTGTGCGGGGGACATGTATAACATGCGCTGTGCGGGGGACATATATAACATGCGCTGTGCGGGGGGACATGTATAACATGCGCTGTGCGGGGGGCATATATAACATATGCTGTGCGGGGGCATATATAACATGCACTGTGTGGGGACATATATAACATACACTGTGCAGGGGACATATATAACATGCACTGTGTGGGGACATATATAACATGCACTGTGCGGGGGACATATATAACATGCACTGTGCGGGGACATATATAACATGCACTGTGCGGGGGACATATATAACATACACTGTGCGGGGGGCATATATAACATATGCTGTGCGGGGACATATATAACATGCACTGTGTGGGGACATATATAACATACACTGTGCAGGGGACATATATAACATGCACTGTGTGGGGACATATATAACATGCACTGTGCGGGGGACATATATAACATACACTGTGCGGGGGGCATATATAACATATGCTGTGCGGGGACATATATAACATGCACTGTGTGGGGACATATATAACATACACTGTGCGGGGGACATATATAACATGCACTGTGCGGGGGGGGGCATATATAACATGCGCTGTGCGGGGGGCATATATAACATGCGCTGTGCGGGGGACATATTTAACATGCACTGTGCGGGGGGCATATATAACATGCGCTGTGCGGGGGACATATATAACATGCACTGTGCGGGGGACATATATAACATGCGCTGTGCGGGGGACATATATAACATGCGCTGTGCGGTGGGCATATATAACATGCACTGTGCGGTGGGCATATATAACATGCGCTGTGCGGGGGGCATATATAACATGCGCTGTGCGGGGGGCATATATAACATGCGCTGTGCGGGGGGGGGACATATATAACATGCGCTGTGCGGGGACATATATAACATGCGCTGTGCGGGGGACATATATAACATATGCTGTGCGGGGGCATATATAACATGCGCTGTGCGGGGGGGACATATATAACATGCGCTGTGCGGGGGGCATATATAACATGCACTGTGCGGTGGGCATATATAACATGCGCTGTGCGGGGGGCATATATAACATGCGCTGTGCGGGGGGGGGCATATATAACATGCACTGTGTGGGGGACATATATAACATGCGCTGTGCGGGGGACACATATAACATGTGCTGTGCGGGGGCATATATAACATGCGCTGTGCGGGGGGGGGGCATATATAACATGCACTGTGCGGGGGACATATATAACATGCGCTGTGCGGGGGACATATATAACATGCGCTGTGCGGGGGCATATATAACATGCGCTGTGCGGGGGACATACATAACATGCGCTGTGCGGGGGGCATATATAACATGTGCTGTGCGGGGGACATATATAACATGTGCTGTGCGGGGGACATACATAACATGCGCTGTGCGGGGGGCATATATGTCATGCGCTGTGCGGGGGGGACATATATGACATGCTCTGTGCGGGGGACATATATAACATGCGCTGTGCGGGGGACATATATAACATGCGCTGTTCGGGGGGCATATATAACATATGCTGTGCGGGGGCATATATAACATGCGCTGTGCGGGGGCATATATAACATGCGCTGTTCGGGGGCATATATAACATATGCTGTGCGGGGGCATATATAACATGCGCTGTGCGGGGGACATGTATAACATGCGCTGTGCGGGGGACATATATAACATGCGCTGTGCGGGGGGGACATGTATAACATGCGCTGTGCGGGGGGCATATATAACATATGCTGTGCGGGGGCATATATAACATGCGCTGTGCGGGGGCATATATAACATGCGCTGTTCGGGGGCATATATAACATATGCTGTGCGGGGGCATATATAACATGCGCTGTGCGGGGGACATGTATAACATGCGCTGTGCGGGGGACATATATAACATGCGCTGTGCGGGGGACATATATAACATGCGCTGTGCGGGGGGGACATGTATAACATGCGCTGTGCGGGGGGCATATATAACATATGCTGTGCGGGGGCATATATAACATGCGCTGTGCGGGGGGCATATATAACATGCACTGTGCGGGGGACATATATAACATGCACTGTGCGGGGGACATATATAACATGCGCTGTGCGGGGGACATATATAACATGCACTGTGCGGTGGGCATATATAACATGCGCTGTGCGGGGGGCATATATAACATGCGCTGTGCGGGGGGAATATATAACATGCGCTGTGCGGGGGGGGGCATATATAACATGCGCTGTGCGGGGGACATATATAACATGCGCTGTGCGGGGGACATATATAACATGCACTGTGCGGGGGACATATATAACATGCGCTGTGCGGGGGACATATATAACATATGCTGTGCGGGGGCATATATAACATGCGCTGTGCGGGGGACATATATAACATGCGCTGTGCGGGGGACATATATAACATATGCTGTGCGGGGGCATATATAACATGCGCTGTGCGGGGGGGACATATATAACATGCGCTGTGCGGGGGGCATATATAACATATGCTGTGCGGGGGCATATATAACATGCGCTGTGCGGGGGGGGACATATATAACATGCGCTGTGCGGGGGGCATATATAACATGCACTGTGCGGTGGGCATATATAACATGCGCTGTGCGGGGGGCATATATAACATGCACTGTGCGGTGGGCATATATAACATGCGCTGTGCGGGGGGCATATATAACATGCGCTGTGCGGGGGGCATATATAACATGCGCTGTGCAGGGGGGGGGGCATATATAACATGCACTGTGCGGGGGACATATATAACATGCGCTGTGCGGGGGACATATATAACATGCACTGTGCGGGGGACATGTATAGCATGCGCTGTGCGGGGGACATATATAACATGCGCTGTGCGGGGGGCATATATAACATGCACTGTGCGGGGGTACATATATAACATGCGCTGTGCGGGGGGCATATATAACATATGCTGTGCGGGGGCATATATAACATGCGCTGTGCGGGGGGGGGGGGCATATATAACATGCACTGTGCAGGGGACATATATAACATGCGCTGTGCGGGGGACATATATAACATGCGCTGTGCGGGGGGCATATATAACATGCGCTGTGCGGGGGGGGGGGCATATATAACATGCACTGTGCGGGGGACATATATAACGTGCGCTGTGCGGGGGCATATATAACATGCGCTGTGCGGGGGACATATATAACATGCACTGTGCGGGGGACATATATAACATGCGCTGTGCGGGGGGGGACATATATAACATGCGCTGTGCGGGGGGCATATATAACATGCACTGTGCGGTGGGCATATATAACATGCGCTGTGCGGGGGGCATATATAACATGCGCTGTGCGGGGGGCATATATAACATGCGCTGTGCAGGGGGGGGGGCATATATAACATGCGCTGTGTGGGGGACATATATAACATGCGCTGTGCGGGGGACATATATAACATGCACTGTGCGGGGGACATATATAACATGCGCTGTGCGGGGGACATATATAACATATGCTGTGCGGGGGCATATATAACATGCGCTGTGCGGGGGGGACATATATAACATGCGCTGTGCGGGGGGCATATATAACATGCGATGTGCGGGGGGCATATATAACATGCACTGTGCGGTGGGCATATATAACATGCGCTGTGCGGGGGGCATATATAACATGCGCTGTGCGGGGGGCATATATAACTTGCGCTGTGCGGGGGGCATATATAACATGCACTGTGCGGGGGACATATATAACATGCGCTGTGCGGGGGACATATATAACATGCGCTGTGCGGGGGGGACATATATAACATGCGCTGTGCGGGGGGCATATATAACATGCACTGTGCGGGGGGACATATATAACATGCGCTGTGCGGGGGGCATATATAACATATGCTGTGCGGGGGCATATATAACATGCGCTGTGCGGGGGGGGCATATATAACATGCACTGTGCGGGGGACATATATAACATGCGCTATGCGGGGGACATATATAACATGCGCTGTGTGGGGGGCATATATAACATGCGCTGTGCGGGGGGGCATATATAACATGCACTGTGCGGGGGACATATATAACATGCGCTGTGCGGGGGACACATATAACATGTGCTGTGCGGGGGCATATATAACATGCGCTGTGCGGGGGGGGGCATATATAACATGCACTGTGCGGGGGACATATATAACATGCGCTGTGCGGGGGACATATATAACATGCGCTGTGCGGGGGGCATATATAACATGCGCTGTGCGGGGGACATACATAACATGCGCTGTGCGGGGGGCATATATAACATGTGCTGTGCGGGGGACATATATAACATGTGCTGTGCGGGGGACATACATAACATGCGCTGTGCGGGGGGGCATATATGTCATGCGCTGTGTGGGGGGCATATATGACATGCGCTGTGCGGGGGGGGACATATATGACATGCTCTGTGCGGGGACATATATAACATGCGCTGTGCGGGGGGCATATATGACATGCGCTGTGCGGGGGGCATATATGACATGCGCTGTGCGGGGGGCATATATAACATGCACTGTGCGGGGGGCATATATGACATGCGCTGTGCGGGGGGGCATATATAACATGCGCTGTGCGGGGGACACATATAACATGCGCTGTGCGGGGGGCATATATATACATGCGCTGCGGGGGGTGTATGATTGCGCTGTGCGGGGGACAAGATACATAGCAGCTGTGGGGGCCAGACATATACATTCCCCCCAGTGATTCTATATATCCTTCCCCACCTCAGCTCTTCTATGTGAGAACCCCGCAGGGATCCCTGATTGGCTCCTCAGTACCGGCCATTCAGGGATCCCGGCGGGAAATTGGAAAATGAAAGTAAAATACATCGTACATCGCTGGGGAGCGGATCATGCCGCCCGCTCCCCTGCTTAATAACTTTTGATCGAATCGGGTCTCAGAAGTGAGACCGGATGTGATAAACCCCTTTTCCCCTGTACTACTACCCCCAACATGGAACAGACCCTGTTCCATGATAGGGGTAGGATTTAGTCAGTTTTGAGTCATTTCTCGACAGCTCAGAGCTGTCGGGTTTTGGTGAAGAAAAATTCACAGGCTTTCCTGTGAGTTTTTCATCATACTTCGAGTGTTTATTCTGTACACACGCTCATAGCGTTTATTCTGTACACACGCTCATAGCGTTTATTCTGTACACACGCTCATAGCGTTTATTCTGTGCACACGCTCATAGAGTTTATTCTGTGAACACGCTCATAGTGTTTATTCTGTACACACGCTCATAGCGTTTATTCTGTACACGCGCTCATAGCATTTATTCTGTACACATGCTCATAGTGTTTATTCTGTACAAACGCTCATAGCGTTTATTCTGTACTCACTCTCATAGCGTTTATTCTGTACACACGCTCATAGCGTTTATTCTGTACACATGCTTCTAGCGTTTATTCTGCACACACACTCATAGAGTTTATTCTATATACACGCTTATAGCGTTTATTCTGCACACACACTCATAGAGTTTATTCTATATACACGCTCATATTGTTTATTCTGTACACAAGCTCATAGTGTTTAGTGTGTACACATGTTCATAGCCTTTATTCTGTGCACACGCTCATATAGTTTATTCTGTGTACAAGCTCATAGTGTTTATTCTGTACCCACGCTCATAGCGTGTATTCTGTACACACGCTCATAGCGTTTATTCTGTACACAAACTCATAGCATTTATTCTGTACACACGCTCATAGCGTTTATTCTGTGCACACACGCTCATAGCATTTATTCTGTACACACGCTCATAGCGTTTATTCTGTACACATGCTCATAGCGTTTATTCTGTACACAAACTCATAGCGTTTATTCTGTACACGCGCTCATAGCATTTATTCTGTACACACACTCATAGTGTTTATTCTGTTCACACACTCATAGCGTTTATTCTGTACACACGCTCATAGCATTTATTCTGCACTCACTCTCATAGGGGGACATGTATCATTATTTGTGTATGGTAGAAGCATTTTACCCCTTTTCCCGAATTCTAAATTATGTGCAGAAGCGCTAAATTTATCAATCAAGCGCAATGAGCTTCATAAATTGCGAGTAAATATAATAATCTCCTAAATATACTCTTTGGAAAATAGAATCGATGATTTAGAGCATCTTGCTATGTTAAGTCCAAGATGTCTTATATTTGCGCAAAAAAACTGCTCTTGCGGCAAAATTTTTGGTGTAAAGGAAAAGTACGCAATTAATAAATCCATGTGTACTATAGATGTCACTCCAAGGTACCCTGATTCAGCCACATCTGGAGAACATACTCTACCAAAACGTGCGCAAAAAAATGCGCAAAAAAGGGGCTTGCGCAAAATTTTGCGCAAAAAAATATACACAAAACAGGGGTAAAATCTTTCATGCATGTCCCCCATAGCGTTTATTCTGTACACACGCCCATAGGTTTTATTCTGTATACACGCTCATAGCGCTTATTCTGTACACACGCTTATAGCGTTTATTCTGTACACAAGCTCATATTGTTTATTCTGTACACACGCTCATATTGTTTATTATGTACACACGCTCCTAGCGTTTATTCTGTACACAAGCTCATAGCGTTTATTCTGTACACAAGCTCATAGCGTTTTTTCTGTACACAAGCTCATATTGTTTATTCTGTACACACACTCATAGCGTTTATTCTGTACACACTCATAGCGTTTATTCTGTACACACCCTCATAGCGTTTATTCTGTACACACCCTCATAGCGTTTATTCTCTACACACGCTCATAGTGTTTATTCTGTACACACGCTCATAGTGTTTATTCTGTACACACGCTCATAGTGTTTATTCTGTACACACGCTCATAGCGTTTATTCTGTACACAAGCTCATATTGTTTATTCAGTACACACGCTCATAGCGTTTATTCTGCACACGCTCATAGCGTTTATTCTGTGCACACGCTCATATAGTTTATTCTGTGCACAAGCTCATTGTGTTTATTCTGTACACACTATCTGTTACGCTGAGCGCTCCGGGTCCCTGCTCCTCCCCGGAGCGCTCACAGCGTGCTCTTATTCGCAGCGCCCCGGTCAGACCTGCCGACTGGGTGCGCTGCGATAATACTCCCAGTCGGGATGCGATTCGCAATGCGGGACGCGCCCGCTCGCGATGCGCATCCCGACTCGTTTACCAGACCCGTTCCCCGTCTGTGCTGACCCGGCGCGCGGCCCCGCTCCTTAGGGCGCGCCGGGTTCTTGCGATTTAAAGGGCCGGTGCGCCACTGATTGGCGCATGAGGTTTTAATCAGTACTTTCACCTGTGCACTTCCCTACTTATACCTCACTTCCCCTGCACTCCCTCGCCGAATCTTGTTGCCATTGTGCCAGTGAAAGCGTTTCCTTGGGTGTTCCTAGCCTGTGTTCCAGACCTCCTGCCGTTGCCCCTGACTACGATCCTTGCTGCCTGCCCTGACCTTCTGCTACGTCCGACCTTGCTCTTGTTTACTCCCTTGTACCGCGCTTATCTCAGCAGTCAGAGAGGTTGAGCCGTTGCCGGTGGATACGACCTGGTTGCTACCGCCGCTGCAAGACCATCCCGCTTTGCGGTGGGCTCTGGTGAATACCAGTAGCAACTTAGAACCGATCCACCGACACGGTCCACGCCAATCCCTCTCTGGCACAGAGGATCCACCTCCAGCCAGCCGAATCGTGACACTATCATTGCGTTTATTCTGTCCACATGCTCATAGCGTTTATTCTTTACATATGTTTATATCGTTTATTCTGTACACACGCTCATAGCGTTTATTCTGTAAACATGCTCAAAGCATTAATTGTATACACATGCTCATTGCGTTTATTCTGTACACAAGCTCATATTGTTTATTCTGTACACACGCTCATAGCATTTATTCTGTACACACTCATAGTGTTTATTCTATACACATGCTCATAGTGTTTATTCTGTACACACACACATAGCATTTATTCTGTCCATACGCTCGCTCATAGCGTTTATTCTGTACACAAGATTATAGTGTTTATTCTGTACACACGCTCATAGCGTTTATTCTGTGCACACGCTTATATCGTTTACTCTGTGCACAAGCTCATTGTGTTTATTCTGTACACACACTCATAGTGTTTATTCTGTACACACCCCCATAGCGTTTATTCTGTACAAACGCTCATAGCGTTTGTTACAACACTCCCCGAGAGGAAGCCGCCGCTTGGAATGATCCCCTTCCATGAACGCAGGTTGGTTCCAGCCGACCGTCCAACTCCCGACCGGAGGATACGAACGCAGCCGCTCCCGATCAGCAAATCAGTTGAACTCCTTCCATAGCTAGAAATAATGAAAGCGCTGTCCCAATAGTGATTCCCCCCACAAACGAGACCAGCTCCGTCTTGAGGGTCAAACAGGAATGACTTTAATGGGGCTACCTGCCCGGTATTTCTGCAGGTCTCCACCAGATGGACACTCCCCTAGGGGACCTGATGGAAGACTGTAAAACATAGTGGACAGTAGCCAATCGCAGCGGCTTCAACATAAGCCCTTCCCACTTTACCCATACCTCCCTCCTCTCTATCCCCCAGACAACTGGGATCCAATTATCTCCCAGGACACAACAAGAAAATACATTGAAACATATAAATGACGAAATAGAAGGCGGGCAGCAGCTTCCAGCGGTGTTTGGTAGATAAGGGGTCAGTTAAGGGGTTTTCAGTTCCATAGGATTTGTACCGAACACTGCTGATTTTTCCTCGGGTCCCAAAAACGTCCGCCGCCTCGTGGTCGGCGAATGACGACCACCCATATGAATGGAATGGAGAGGTGTCTACAGTTAACCACAACATTTTAATTGGGACCAAGAGGTTAACCAGCAGATGGATCCGTCACACAGCTCCCCCCTTGTGGGACACTCCGACAGACCCGGCTTGACCCTTTTGGCGGGTCAACTTGGGGATGACCGGACTAGGAGGTGGTAAGAACGTCGGTTTGCCGAGACAATCCATCTGCATTCCCGTTCTGTTTACCGGGTCGGTGGCTGATGGTGAAGTTATATGGTTGTAAGGCCAAACTCCACTGCAGCAGTCTTCCATTGTCTCCTGAAACCCGGTTAAGCCAGACTAGGGGATTGTGGTCCATCACAAGGGAAAATTCCTGTCCATACAAATAAGGGCTTAACTTTTTCAATGCCCAGACCAGGGCCAAGCAATCCTTCTCCACTGCCGCATAACTCACTTCTCGGGGTAACAGCTTTCTACTGAGATATGCGAAAGGGTGTTCTCCTCCATCTTCCCCGACCTGGCTCAGCACAGCCCTCAGTCCAAACATGGAAGCATCTGTGTGGACGAGAAACCGTTTGTTAGAGACTGGGGCAGCCAGGACAGGGGCATTCACAAGAGCTTGCTTAAGGGCTTGAAACGTAGCTTCACAAGCTGGAGACCACAGGACCTGCTTAGGGAGATTTTTCTTGGTCAGGTCAGTCATGGGTTTAGCAATAGTGCTGTAGTTGGGGACAAAGCGTCTATAGTACCCTGCTGTCCCTAGGAAGGCTAGCACCTGGGTCTTAGTGATAGGTGTGGGCCAATTAGCTACTGCCTCTATCTTGGCTGGCTCAGGTCTCTGGCTCCCACACCCCACTCTGTGACCCAGGTATTGCACTTCAGCCATGCCTAAACGGCACTTTTCTGGCTTCAATGTCAGGCCAGTGGCCCGAATTTTGTCCAGGACTACCCCTACATGCACCAGGTGTTCCTCCCAGGACCCACTGTAGATCGCAATGCCATCCAGCTATGCACAAGCAAATTCCTGGAATCCATCGAGAAGTCTATCCACCATGCCTGAATAGCCGGGGCATTCTTCATCCCAAATGGCATGACCTTGAATTGGTACAAGCCAAATGGGGTGACGAAGGCCAACTTGGGGATAGCATCCTCGGCCAGGGGAATCTGCCAGTAGCCTTTACACAGGTCTATGGTGGTCAGATAGCGCCCCCTGGCAATGTGGTCTAATAATTCATCTACTCAGGGCATCGGGTAGGCGTCAGTGGTGGTCCGCTCGTTGAGTCGCCTGTAGTCCACACAGAACCGGGTGGTCCCATCCTTCTTAGGCACCAGGACTACAGGCGAAGCCCATCGGCTATCGGAGGGTTCGATGACCCCAAGCTGGGTCATCTCCTGTATCTCCTTCCGCATTCCTTCTCGGACTGCTTCAGGCATACGGTAAGGGGGTTGTCGCAGAGGGTTCTGTCCAGGGGTCTCCACCTTATGTACAGCTAGGGTAGTGTAGCCGGGCTCTTGGAAGAACATCACCTGCTTCTGCCACAGAAGCTGTCTTGCCTGTCCCTTCTCTGTGGGGCTCAATCGGACACCTAGCTGTGCAAGGCTGGTAAGGTCAGTCTGGGAGTCCCTCTCTAACAAATTGGGTAAGGGTAAACTCTCTGTATCTTCTGCAGCAGGGGCACATACTGCAGCGATATCCTCCGGTCTCTCCTGATACCCCTTCAGCATATTTACATGAAAGGATCGCTGGATACTCTCATCTGAATAGCTGGCTATAAGGTAGGTAGTATCACATACCTGAGCTAACACCTTATACGGGCCCTGCCAAGATGCTTGCATCTTGTTCGCCTTCACAGGTTTGAGCAATAGCACTTTCTGCCCAACCTGAAAGACTCGCTGTCGGGCACCCTGATCGTACCACCTCTTCTGTCTCCCCTGGGCCACCTGGAGATTTTCTCTTACCATCAGAGACCGTTTCTCCATGCGGTCCCAGAGTTCCAGGACATACGGCACTATGGAGGTCCCTTCTTGCTCTATCTCCCCCTCCCAGTGGCCTCTAATGAGATCTAGGGGTCCGCGGACCCTTCTCCCATATAGCAACTAAAAGGGGGAGAACCCAGTAGATTCCTGGGGCACCTCTCTGTAGGAAAACAACAGATGAGGCAGGAATCGCTCCCAGTCTCTGCAAGTGTCAGAAAAGGTCCTCAACATCTGTTTGAGGGTGCCATTAAATCACTCGCAGAGACCGTTAGTCTGTGGATGATAAGGTGAGCTAAGCAGTGGTTTAATGCTGCACACCTTCCACAGTTGTTGGGTGAGCACAGCGGTAAATTGGGTTCCCTGGTCAGAGAGAATCTCCTTAGGGAACCCAACCCTGGTTAAAATCCTAACCAGGGCATCAGCAACTGTCTCTGCCTCTATATTAGACAGCGCTACTGCCTCTGGGTAGCAGGTGGCGTAGTCCACCACGGAGAGAATATATTTCTTACAAGATGAACTAGCCGTGGCCAGTGGACCTACAATGTCAATGGCTATGCGGGCAAAAGGCTCCCCAATGATAGGCATAGACATAAGCCTAGCTCTTGGGTGGTCCCCCCGCTTTCCTACCCGTTGACAAGTGTCCCATGTACTACAATATATCCGCACAGCCTGATGGAAATTTGGCCAAAAGAAGTTCTGCAGGATCCTATAGGCTGTGCGGCGGGATCCTAGATGTCCAGCTAGCGGAAAATCATGCCCTATCTGCAGAATCTCCTGCCGGTATTTTGCGGGTACTACCAGCTGTCGATTCTGCGGAGGGGCAACACTTTTTGGGGAAGGCTTAGAGATCCTATATAACCTGTCCCCCACCCACTCATACCGCTCCCCATCTACTCCTTCTTCTCCAGTATCCGCCCTGTCTCTGTACTTCTGGAGCGTCGGATCTGCTTGGGTTTCCCTCCCAAACTCCTCCGGGGAATCCAAGCTAACAAAGGTCGGTTCTAGGTTACCAGTCCGGGAATCGAGTCTTACCTGGGTCTCAACAGCAGGTGAGCTGGTTCCAGAAGCACGGGTCGGAGCACGGGTAGTCACTGGGTTAACATCCGCAGGTCTCATTGGAGAATAAGCGGAAACCAATGGGGCCAAGTCATTCCCGAGCAAAACATCAGCAGGTAAGTCTTTCATGACCCCCACATTCACATGTCCAGAGCCCGCTCCCCAATCCAAATGAACCCGGGCAACAGGTAGACGGAACACGGCGCCTCCTGCTACCCTCACTGCTACCGTATTTCCAGTATGTTGGTGTTCCGAAACCAGGTTCTTTTGAAGCAGGGTCATAGTGGCTCCGGTGTCTCTCAGACCAGTGACCATTTTGCCATTCAGTTTAACGGTCTGCCTGTGCTGTTGACGGTTATCCTGCTGGGCTGCTTGTACTGGGTCTGCCTCATGTAGTATACCCCAAACTTCCTCCTGCTCAAGACAGTGAGCGGAGGATTGGGGTGGCTGCTGATTTCCGCCGGCTGGTCTTCTCCATGACTGGGCTTGGTTGGAATTGCTCAACGGGCACTCTGGTCTCTATTGCCCCAATTGTTTGCACCCATAGCACCGGTTAGGCTGGGAGTAATCCCGGGCGTTGAATCGGGCTGGTTGAACATAATTGTTTGCTGGTGGCATCATGGGGATGCGTTGCGCTGGGGGGGGGGGGTGATACACAGTAGAGGTTGGAGGTGCTGCCGGTTTGTACTCGACTCGGGTAGGGACCTTGGTTGTTGCCTGGTCCAGCTTCTGTGCATCTGTGTACTCATCAGCCAGACGAGCAGCTTCGGGTAAGGTAGCAGGTTTGCGGTCCCTAACTCACTCTCGGACTCCTGCAGGTAAACGATCACAGCAGTGCTCCAACAAAAACACTTGTAGCACCTCTTCCCGGGTTACCGCTTGGCTCCCTGCCATCCAGTGGGCTGTGGTGCGGTGTAGTCTGCATGCCCACTCCACACAGGAATAGCCAGCTTGTTTGTTAGTGTCCCGGAATCGCCGCCGGTACGCCTCAGGGGTTACAGCGTATCTGGCCAAAAGGGCATCCTTTACTGCCCAGTAACTTGTAATTTCCTCCTCTGGGATGGCTTGAAACGCCTCACTGGCCCAGCCGGATAACTTCCCAGAGAGGATGGTGACCCATTCTTCTGCGGGTACCTGGTGTAAGGCACACTGCCTTTCAAAATCAGCCAGGAACTCGTCAATCTCTCCTTCTGATTCAACAAAATTTTTAAATGCAGCAAAGGGTACCTTCCGCCTTTCAATATTGTTATTGGGTACCTCTGCTGCTGCGGCTCCTCTTCCCTGGGGCGCATGCTGTGCTGATACTGCTGCTTGCACCTGCACTACAATATCTGCTGCAGGGTTGGGGCCGAAGTGTGCCAGCCTTATCTGGACTGCCCGGTTAAATTGTACCTCCTCGGGTGTTAAATCCAGTATGCCAGGCACATTAGCTCTCTCCATTCCCTGTGCCGCATCCATTTCCAATAATATGGCAATAATCTCTCTTTTCTTGAGATTACTCGCGTCCTCTGCGTTCCAATATATCTTTAAGGGTAACCCGCCTTAATTCTCCATACTGCATTTCCATCCTGGGATGTGTAGCTGGCCTTCTGGGCAATGGGATTCTTCCCGCCGTTTGCCACCAATTGTTACGACGCTCCCCGACAGGTAGAGAAGCCGCCGCTTGGAATGATCCCCTTCTCCAGGAACGCAGGTTGGTTCCAGCCGACCGTCCAACTCCCGATTGGAGGATACGAACGAACGATTCCGTAGCTAGAAATAACGAAACCGCTGTCCCAATAGTAATTCCCCCCACAAACGAGACCAGCTCCGTCTTGAGGGTCAAACAGGAATGAATTTAATGGGGCTATCTGCCCGGTATTATGCAGGTCTCCACCAGGTGGACACTCCCCTAGGGGACCTGATGGATGACTGTAAAACATAGTGAATGTCACGATTCGGCTTACGGGTTGTGGATCCGCTGTGTCAGCGAGGGATTGGCGTGGACCGTGCTAGTGGACCGGTTCTAAGAGGCTACTGGTTTTCACCAGAGCCCGCCGCAAAGCGGGATGGTCTTGCTGCGGCAGTAGCAACCAGGTCGTATCCACTAGCAACGGCTCAACCTCGCTGACTGCTGAGAAGGCGTGGGACAGAGGGACTAGGCAGAGGCAAGGTCAGACGTAGCAGAAGGTCGGGGGCAGGCGGCAAGGTTCGTAGTCATAATGGATAGCAGAAGTTCAGGTACACAGGCTTTGGACACACTAAACGCTTTCACTGGCACAAGGCAACAAGATCCGGCAAGGGAGTGCAAGGGAGGAGATCAGATATAGCCAGGGAGCAGATGGAAGCCAATTAAGCTAATTGGGCCAGGCACCAATCATTGGTGCACTGGCCCTTTAAGTCTCAGAGAGCTGGCGCGCGCGCGCCCTAGAGAGCGGAGCCGCGCGCGCCAGCACAAGACAGCAGGGGACCGGGACGGGTAAGTGACCTGGGATGCGATTCGCGAGCGGACGCGTCCCGCTGTGCGAATCGCATCCCCGACGGCCATGACAGTGCAGCGCTCCCGGTCAGCGGGACTGACCGGGGCGCTGCAGGGAGAAAGACGCCGTGAGCGCTCCGGGGAGGAGCGGGGACCCGGAGCGCTAGGCGTAACAGTACCCCCCCCCTTAGGTCTCCCCTTTTTTTTGTCCGGTAACTGCCTCCCCTGGGATGGGGACACCGGGAAAGAATGGAGGGTTTCCTCAACGGCAGGCAGTACAGCAGGAGTTGGAATGGGGAGGGAGGGCAGAGGGTGAAGCTTGGCACGGGGCAGGGTGACACAAGGACGGGAGCCATGAGGAGGCACAGAGGCTTGTCTGACGGGACTGGGAGGGGGGGAGAGGCACTTCCTATGGCAGGCAGAGTCCCAGTTCTTGATCTCCCCGGTGGTCCAATCAAGGGTGGGGGAATGAAGCCGGAGCCATGGCAGACCGAGGAGGACCTCAGAGGTACAGTTGGGTAGGACGAAGAGCTCAATCACTTCGCGATGGGGTCCGATACACATCAGGAGGGGTTCTGTGCGGTAACGCACAGTGCAATCCAGTCTGGCTCCATTGACCGCGGAAATGTAGAGCGGCTTGACGAGACGGGTTACTGGGATGCGGAATTTATTCACAAACGACTCCAAAATAAAATTACCAGAGGCACCAGAGTCCAAGCAGGCCACGGCTGAGAGGGAGGAGTTGGCTGAAGGAGAAATCCGCACGAGCACCGTGAGACGTGGAGAAGCAGACTTGGAACCAAGAGACGCCACACCCACGTGAGCTGGGTGCGTGCGTGCGTTTCCCAGACGTGGAGGACGGATAGGGCAATCCACCAAGAAATGCTCGGTACTGGCACAGTAAAGACAGAGATTTTCTTCCCTACGGCGATTCCTCTCTTCCTGGGTCAGGCGAGACCGATCCACTTGCATGGCCTCCTCGGCGGGAGGCCCAGGCGTAGACTGCAAATGATGCTGTGGCAGAGGTGCCCAGAGATCTAAGTCTTTTTCCTGGCGGAGCTCTTGGTGTCGCTCAGAAAAACGCATGTCAATGCGGGTAGCCAAATGGATGAGTTTTTGGAGGTTGGCAGTAATCTCTCGTGCGGCCAGCACATCCTTGATGCGACTGGATAGGCCTTTTTTAAAGGTCGCGCAGAGAGCCTCGTTATTCCATGATAACTCGGAAGCAAGAGTACGAAATTGGATGGCGTACTCGCCCACTGAAGAATTACTGTCACGATGCCGGCTGGCAGGTAGTGGACCCTCTGTGCCAGAGAGGGATTGGCGTGGACCGTGCTAGTGGACCGGTTCTAAGCCGCTACTGGTTTTCACCAGAGCCCGCCGCAAAGCGGGATGGTCTTGCTGCGGCGGTAGTGACCAGGTCGTATCCACTAGCAACGGCTCACCTCTCTGGCTGCTGAAGATAGGCGCGGTACAAGGGAGTAGGCAGAAGCAAGGTCGGACGTAGCAGAAGGTCGGGGCAGGCAGCAAGGATCGTAGTCAGGGGCAACGGCAGAAGGTCTGGAAACACAGGCAAGGAACACACAAGGAACGCTTTCACTGGCACTAAGGCAACAAGATCCGGCAAGGGAGTGCAAGGGAAGTGAGGTAATATAGGGAAGTGCACAGGTGAAAACCCTAATTGGAACCACTGCGCCAATCAGCGGCGCAGTGGCCCTTTAAATCGCAGAGACCCGGCGCGCGCGCGCCCTAGGGAGCGGGGCCGCGCGCGCCGGGACAGAACAGACGGGGAGCGAGTCAGGTAGGGAAGCCGGGGTGCGCATCGCGAGCGGGCGCTACCCGCATCGCGAATCGCATCCCGGCCGGCAGCAGGATCGCAGCGCCCCGGGTCAGAGGACGTGACCGGAGCGCTGCAGCGGAGGGAGTGAAGCGAGCGCTCCGGGGAGGAGCGGGGACCCGGAGCGCTCGGCGTAACAGTACCCCCCCCCTTGGGTCTCCCCCTCTTCTTGGAGCCTGAGAACCTGAGGAGCAGACTTTTGTCAAGGATGTTGTCCTCAGGTTCCCAGGATCTCTCTTCAGGACCACAACCCTCCCAGTCAACTAAAAAAAAATTTTTCCCTCTGACCTTTTTGGCAGCCAAAATTTCCTTGACCGAGAAGACGTCCGAGGAGCCGGAAACAGGAGTGGGAGGAACAGATTTGGGAGAAAAACGGTTGAGGATGAGTGGTTTGAGAAGAGAGACGTGAAAGGCATTAGGGATACGAAGAGAAGGAGGAAGAAGAAGTTTATAAGAGACAGGATTAATTTGACACAAAATTTTGAAAGGACCAAGATAGCGTGGTCCCAACTTGTAGCTAGGGACACGGAAGCGGACATATTTAGCGGAGAGCCATACCTTGTCTCCAGGGGAAAAAACGGGGGGAGCTCTTCTCTTCTTATCAGCGAACCTCTTCATGCGTGAAGAAGCCTGTAAAAGAGAATTTTGGGTCTCTCTCCATATAATGGAAAGGTCACGAGAAATTTCATCCACAGCGGGCAGACCAGAGGGCAAGGGGGTAGGGAGGGGGGGAAGAGGGTGACGGCCGTACACCACGAAAAATGGGGATTTGGAGGAAGATTCAGAGACCCTGAAGTTATACGAAAACTCGGCCCATGGAAGGAGATCTGCCCAGTCATCCTGGCGGGAGGAAACAAAATGTCGCAAATAATCACCCAGGATCTGGTTAATTCTTTCTACTTGTCCATTGGACTGGGGATGATATGCAGAGGAAAAATTTAATTTAATCTTGAGTTGTTTACAGAGAGCTCTCCAGAATTTAGACACGAATTGGACCCCTCTATCCGAGACAATCTGCGTAGGCAACCCGTGAAGACGAAAAATGTGTACAAAAAATTGTTTAGCCAACTGAGGCGCAGAAGGAAGACCAGGAAGAGGGATGAAATGTGCCATTTTGGAGAATCGATCAACGACCACCCAAATAACGGTGTTGCCACGGGAAGGGGGTAAATCAGTAATAAAATCCATACCAATCAGAGACCAAGGCTGTTCGGGGACAGGCAGAGGATGAAGAAAACCAGCGGGCTTCTGGCGAGGAGTCTTATCCCGGGCACAGATAGTGCAGGCTCGCACAAAGTCCCCAACATCCGTCTCCAGAGTCGGCCACCAATAGAAGCGGGAGATGAGTTGCACAGATTTCTTGATGCCCGCATGACCTGCGAGATGGGAGGAGTGACCCCATTTGAGGATTCCGAGGCGTTGGCGTGGAGAAACAAAGGTCTTTCCTGGAGGAGTCTGCCTGATGGAGGCAGGAGAAGTGGAGATCAGGCAGTCAGGTGGAATGATGTGTTGCGGAGGGAGATCAACTTCTGAGGCATCCGAGGAACGAGAGAGAGCATCGGCCCTAATGTTCTTATCGGCAGGACGAAAGTGAATCTCAAAATTAAATCGGGCAAAGAACAGAGACCACCGGGCCTGGCGAGGATTCAGCCGTTGGGCCGACTGGAGGTAGGAGAGGTTCTTGTGGTCGGTGTAGATAATAACAGGAAATCTTGATCCCTCCAGCAGATGCCTCCATTCCTCAAGTGCTAATTTAATGGCTAGAAGCTCTCGATCCCCGATGGAGTAGTTCCTCTCCGCTGGAGAGAAGGTCCTAGAGAAAAAACCACAAGTGACAGCATGCCCGGAAGGATTTTTTTGTAGAAGAACAGCTCCAGCTCCTACTGAGGAGGCATCAACCTCCAATAGGAAGGGTTTGGAAGGGTCAGGTCTGGAGAGCACGGGAGCCGAAGAAAAGGCAGACTTGAGTCGTTTAAAGGAGTCTTCTGCTTGAGGAGGCCAGGACTTGGGATCAGCATTTTTCTTGGTTAAAGCCACGATAGGAGCCACAATGGTAGAAAAATGTGGAATAAATTGCCTGTAATAATTGGCGAACCCCAAAAAGCGTTGGATAGCACGGAGTCCGGAGGGGCGTGGCCAATTTAAGACGGCAGAGAGTTTGTCTGGATCCATCTGTAGTCCCTGGCCAGAGACCAAATATCCTAGAAAAGGAAGAGATTGGCATTCAAACAGACATTTCTCAATTTTGGCATAGAGTTGGTTGTCACGAAGTCTCTGAAGAACCATACGGACATGCTGGCGGTGTTTTTCTAGATTGGCAGAAAAAATTAGGATATCGTCCAGATATACCACAACACAGGAGTATAATAGATCACGAAAAATTTCATTGACAAAGTCTTGGAAGACGGCAGGGGCATTACACAGTCCAAAGGGCATGACCAGATACTCAAAGTGTCCATCTCTGGTGTTAAATGCCGTTTTCCACTCGTCCCCCTCTCTGATGCGGATGAGGTTATAGGCGCCTCTTAAGTCCAATTTAGTGAAGATGTGAGCACCTTGGAGGCGATCAAAGAGTTCAGAGATGAGGGGTAAGGGGTAGCGGTTCTTAACCGTGATTTTATTAAGACCGCGGTAGTCAATGCAAGGACGTAGGGAGCCATCTTTTTTGGACACAAAGAAAAATCCGGCTCCGGCAGGAGAGGAGGATTTACGGATAAAGCCCTTTTTTAGATTCTCCTGGACGTATTCGGACATAGCAAGAGTCTCTGGGGCAGAGAGAGGATAAATTCTGCCCCGGGGTGGAGTAGTACCCGGGAGGAGGTCGATAGGGCAATCATAAGGCCTGTGAGGAGGTAGAGTCTCAGCTTGTTTTTTGCAGAAAACATCCGCGAAGTCCATATAGGCCTTAGGGAGACCGGTTACAGGAGGAACCACAGAGTTACGGCAAGGGTTACTGGGAACCGGTTTTACACAGTTCTTGGAACAAGAGGACCCCCAACTCTTGATCTCCCCAGTGGACCAATCCAGGGTTGGGGAATGAAGTTGAAGCCAGGGAAGTCCAAGGAGAATCTCCGAGGTGCAATTGGGGAGGACCAAAAGTTCAATCCTCTCATGATGAGATCCGATGCTCATAAGAAGGGGCTCCGTGCGGAAACGTATGGTACAGTCCAATCTTTCATTATTTACACAATTGATGTAGAGGGGTCTGGCGAGACCGGTCACTGGGATGTTGAACCTGTTGACGAGAGAGGCCAAAATAAAATTTCCTGCAGATCCAGAGTCCAAGAAAGCCACTGTAGAGAAGGAGAAGGCAGAGGCAGACAACCGCACAGGCACAGTAAGGCGTGGAGAAGCAGAGTAGACATCAAGGACTGTCTCACCTTTGTGCGGAGTCAGCGTACGTCTTTCCAGGCGGGGAGGACGGATAGGACAATCCCTCAGGAAGTGTTCGGTACTAGCACAGTACAGGCAGAGGTTCTCCATACGGCGTACTCGCCAACAGAAGAATTACCCTGGACCAGGTTCAACAGGGCAGTCTCAGCAGAAGAGGCTCGGGCAGGTTCCTCAAAGACACTTCGGATTTCCGAGAAGAAGGAGTGTACTGAGGCAGTGACGGGGTCATTGCGGTCCCAGAGCGGTGTGGCCCATGACAGGGCTTTTCCGGACAGAAGACTGACTACGAAAGCCACCTTAGACCTTTCGGTGGGAAACAGGTCCGACATCATCTCCAGATGCAGGGAACATTGGGAGAGAAAGCCACGGCAAAACTTAGAGTCCCCATCAAATTTATCTGGCAAGGATAAGCGTATCCCAGGAGCGGCCACTCGCTGCGGAGGAGGTGCAGGAGCTGGCGGAGGAGATGACTGCTGAAGCTGTGGTAGCAACTGTTGTAGCATAACGGTCAGTTGAGACAGCTGTTGGCCTTGTTGCGCTATCTGTTGAGACTGCTGGGCGACCACCGTGGTGAGGTCAGCGACAACTGGCAGAGGAACTTCAGCGGGATCCATGGCCGGATCTACTGTCACGATGCCGGCTGGCAGGTAGTGGACCCTCTGTGCCAGAGAGGGATTGGCGTGGACCGTGCTAGTGGACCGGTTCTAAGCCACTACTGGTTTTCACCAGAGCCCGCCGCAAAGCGGGATGGTCTTGCTGCGGCGGTAGTGACCAGGTCGTATCCACTAGCAACGGCTCACCTCTCTGGCTGCTGAAGATAGGCGCGGTACAAGGGAGTAGGCAGAAGCAAGGTCGGACGTAGCAGAAGGTCGGGGCAGGCAGCAAGGATCGTAGTCAGGGGCAACGGCAGAAGGTCTGGAAACACAGGCAAGGAACACACAAGGAACGCTTTCACTGGCACTAAGGCAACAAGATCCGGCAAGGGAGTGCAAGGGAAGTGAGGTAATATAGGGAAGTGCACAGGTGAAAACCCTAATTGGAACCACTGCGCCAATCAGCGGCGCAGTGGCCCTTTAAATCGCAGAGACCCGGCGCGCGCGCGCCCTAGGGAGCGGGGCCGCGCGCGCCGGGACAGAACAGACGGGGAGCGAGTCAGGTAGGGAAGCCGGGGTGCGCATCGCGAGCGGGCGCTACCCGCATCGCGAATCGCATCCCGGCCGGCAGCAGGATCGCAGCGCCCCGGGTCAGAGGACGTGACCGGAGCGCTGCAGCGGAGGGAGTGAAGCGAGCGCTCCGGGGAGGAGCGGGGACCCGGAGCGCTCGGCGTAACAATTACCCTGGACCAGGTTCAACAGGGCAGTCTCGGCAGAAGAAGCTCGGGCTGGCTCCTCGAAGACACTCCGGACTTCAGCGAAGAAGGCCTGGACTGAGGCTGTGGCAGGATCATTGCGGTCCCAGAGCGGTGTGGCCCAAGACAAGGCCTTTCCTGAAAGAAGGCTTACTACAAACGCCACCTTAGACCGTTCTGTAGGAAACAAGTCCGACAACATCTCCATATGCAGGGAACACTGAGACAAAAATCCACGGCAGAGTTTAGAGTCCCCATCAAATTTGTCCGGCAGGGACAAGCGGAGGCTAGGAGCGGCCACTCGCTGCGGAGGAGGTGCAGGAGCTGGCGGAGGAGATGGTTGCTGCTGTAGCAGAGGCAGAAGTTGCTGTAACATGGCGGTCAACTGTGACAGCTGCTGTCCTTGTTGGGCAATCTGCTGCGATTGCTGAGCGACCACCGTGGGAAGATCAGCGAGACTTGGCAGCGGCACCTCAGCGGGATCCATGGCCGGATCTACTGTCACGATTCGGCTTACGGGTTGTGGATCCGCTGTGTCAGCGAGGGATTGGCGTGGACCATGCTAGTGGACCGGTTCTAAGAGGCTACTGGTTTTCACCAGAGCCCGCCGCAAAGCGGGATGGTCTTGCTGCGGCGGTAGCAACCAGGTCGTATCCACTAGCAACGGCTCAACCTCGCTGACTGCTGAGAAGGCGTGGGACAGAGGGACTAGGCAGAGGCAAGGTCAGACGTAGCAGAAGGTCGGGGGCAAGCGGCAAGGTTCGTAGTCAGGATGGATAGCAGAAGTTCAGGTACACAGGCTTTGGACACACTAAACGCTTTCACTGGCACAAGGCAACAAGATCCGGCAAGGGAGTGCAAGGGAGGAGATCAGATATAGCCAGGGAGCAGATGGAAGCCAATTAAGCTAATTGGGCCAGGCACCAATCATTGGTGCACTGGCCCTTTAAGTCTCAGAGAGCTGGCGCGCGCGCGCCCTAGAGAGCGGAGCCGCGCGCGCCAGCACAAGACAGCAGGGGACCGGGACGGGTAAGTGACCTGGGATGCGATTCGCGAGCGGGCGCGTCCCGCTGTGCGAATCGCATCCCCGACGGCCATGACAGTGCAGCGCTCCCGGTCAGTGGGACTGACCGGGGCGCTGCAGGGAGAAAGACGCCGTGAGCGCTCCGGGGAGGAGCGGGGACCCGGAGCGCTAGGCGTAACAGTGGACAGTAGCCAATTGCAGTGGCTTCAACATAAGCCCTTCCCACTTTACCCATACCTCCCTCCTCTCTATCCCCCAGACAACTGGTAAGAAATCCAATTATCTCCCAGGGCGAAAAAATCCAATTATCTCCCAGGACAAAGACAATCGCCATCCCAGAACACAACAAGAAAACACATTGAAACACATAAATGACGAAAAATAGAAGGCGGGCGGCAGCTTCCAGCGGTGTTTGGTAGATAAAGGGTCCGTTTTTAGTTCCATAGGATTTGTACCGAACACTGCTGATTTTTCCTCGAGTCCCAAAAATGGCCGCCGCCTCGTGGTCGGCGAACGACGAACACCTGTACGAATGGAATGGAGAGGTGTCTGCGGTTAACCACAGCGATCTAATTGGGGCCAAGAGGTTAACCAGCAGATGGATCCGTCACAGCGTTTATTCTGTACACACGCTCATAGCATTTATTCTGTACACACTGTCATTGCGTTTATTCTTTACAAATGCTTGTATAGTTTACTCTGTACACACGCTCATAGCATGCATTCTATACACATGCTCATAGCGTTTATTCTGTACACAAGCTCATATTGTTTATTCTGTGCACACGCTCATATCGTTTATTCTGTGTACAAGCTCATAGTGTTTATTCTGTACACACGCTCATAGTGTATATTCTGTACACACGCTCATAGCATTTATTCTATACACACGCATTTATTCTGTACACATGCTCATAGTGTTTATTCTGTACACACGCTCATAGCGTTTATTCTGTGCACACGCTCATATCGTTTATTCTGTGCACAAGTTCATAGTGTTTATTCTGTACAGACGCTCATAGTGTTTATTCTGTACACACGCTCATAGCATTTATTCTTACAGAAACTTATAGCGTTTATTCTGCACACATTCTCATAGTGTTTATTCTGTGCACATGCTCATAGCGTTTATTCTGTGCACACGCTCATAGCGTTCATTCTGTACAGACGCTCATAGCATTTATTCTGTACTCACGCTCATAGCATTTATTCTGTACACACTATCATTGCATTTGTTCTGTACACATGCTCATAGCGTTTATTCTGTAAACATGCTCATAGCGTTTATTCTGTACACACGCTCATAGTGTTTATTCTGTACACACACTCATAGCGTTTATTCTGTACAGACGCTCCTACCGTTTACTCTGTACACATGCTCATAGCGTTTATTCTGTACTCACTCTCATAGCATTTATTCTGTACACATGCTTATAGCGTTTATTCTGTACACACTGTCATTGCGTTTATTCTTTACAAATGCTTGTATAGTTTATTCTGTACACACGCTCATAGCATGCATTCTATACACATGCTCATAGCGTTTATTCTGTACACAAGCTCATATTGTTTATTCTGTACACACACTCATAGCGTTTATTTTGTGCACACGCTCATATCGTTTATTCTGTGTACAAGCTCATAGTGTTTATTCTGTACACACGCTCATAGCATTTATTCTATACACACGCTCATAGCGTTTATTCTGTACACAAGCTCATATTGTTTATTCTGTACATACGCTCATAGTTTATTCTGTACACACTCATAGCATTTATTCTGTACACATGCTCATAGTGTTTATTCTGTACACACGCTCATAGCGTTTATTCTGTGCACACGCTCATATCGTTTATTCTGTGCACACACTCATAGCGTTTATTCTGTACACAAGCTCATAGCATGCATTCTATACACATGCTCATAGCTTTTATTCTGTACACAAGCTCATATTGTTTATTCTGTACACACGCTCATAGCGTTTATTTTGTGCACACGCTCATATCGTTTATTCTGTGTACAAGCTCATAGTGTTTGTTCTGTACACACGCTCATAGTGTTTATTCTGTACACACGCTCATAGCATTTATTCTATACACACGCTCATAGCGTTTATTCTGTACACAAGCTCATATTGTTTATTCTGTACACACGCTCATAGAGTTTATTCTGTACACAATCATAGCATTTATTCTGTACACATGCTCATAGTGTTTATTCTGTACACACGCTCATAGCGTTTATTCTGTGCACACGCTCATATCGTTTATTCTGTGCACAAGCTCATGGTGTTTATTCTGTACAGACGCTCATAGTGTTTATTCTGTACACCCGATCATAGCGTTTATTCTTACACAAACTTATAGTGTTTATTCTGTACACATACTCATAGCATTTATTCTGTGCACAATCTCATAGCATTTATTCTGTGCACACGCTCATAGCGTTCATTCTGTACAGACTCTCATAGCATTTATTCTGTACTCACGCTCATAGCATTTATTCTGTAAACACATCTCATTGCATTTATTCTGTACACATGCTCATAGCGTTTATTCTTTAAACATGCTCATAGCGTTTATTCTGTACTCACTCTCATAGCGTTTATTCTGTACACATGCTTATAGCGTTTATTCTGTACACACACTCATAGCGCTTATTCTGTACACACGCTCATAGTGTTTATTCTGTACACACGCTCAGTGTTTATTCTGTACACATGCTCATAGCATTTATTCTGTATACACGCTCTTGCATTTATTCTGTACACACGCTCATAGCATTTATTCTGTACACATGCTCATAGCGTTTATTCTGTACACACGCTCATAGTGTTTATTCTGTACACAAGCTCATAGCGTTTATTCTGTGCTCACGCTCACATCGTTTATTCTGTACAGACGCTCATAGCGTTTGTTCTGTACAGACGCTCATAGCGTTTATTCTGTATACATGCTCATAGCGTTTATTCTGTACTCACTCTCGTTTAGAATAGCATTTATTCTGTACACATGCTCATAGCGTTAATTCTGTACACACACTCATAGCATTTATTCTAAACACACGCTCATAGCGTTTATTCTGTACACAAGCTCATATTGTTTATTCTGTACACACGCTCATAGAGTTTATTCTGTACACACTCATAGCATTTATTCTGTACACATGCTCATAGTGTTTATTCTGTACACACGCTCATAGCGTTTATTCTGTGCACACGCTCATATCGTTTATTCTATGCACAAGCTCAGTGTTTATTCTGTGCAGACACTCATAGTGTTTATTCTGTACACACGCTCATAGCGTTTATTCTTACACAAACTCATAACGTTTATTCTGTACACATGCTCATAGCGTTTATTCTGTGCACACGCTCATAGCGTTTATTCTGTGCACACGCTCATAGCATTCATTCTGTACAGACGCTCATAGCATTTATTCTGTACACACTATCATCGCATTTATTCTGTACACATGCTCATAGCATTTATTCTGTACACACACTCATAGCGCTTATTCTATACACATGCTCATAGCATTTATTCTGTACACACGCTCATAGTGTTTATTCTGTACACACGCTCATAGCATTTATTCTGTACACACGCTCATAGCATTTATTCTGTACACACTATCATTGCATTTATTCTGTACACATGCTCATAGCGTTTATTCTGTAAACATGCTCATAGCGTTTATTCTGTACACACGCTCATAGTGTTTATTCTGTACACACACTCATAGCGTTTATTCTGCGCTCACGCTCATATTGTTTATTCTGTACAGACGCTCATAGCGTTTGTTCTGTACAGACGCTCATAGCATTTATTCTGTACACATGTTCATAGCGTTTATTCTGTACTCACTCTCATAGCGTTTATTCTGTACACATGCTTATAGCGTTTATTCTGTACACACACTCATAGCGCTTATTCTATACACACGCTCATTGCATTTATTCTGTACACATGCTCATAGCGTTTATTCTGTACACACGCTCATAGTGTTTATTCTGTACACAAGCTCATAGCGTTTATTCTGTGTTCAAGCTCGTATCGTTTATTCTGTACAGACGCTCATAGCGTTTATTCTGTACAGACGCTCATAGCGTTTGTTCTGTACAGATGCTCATAGCGTTTATTCTGTACACATGCTCATAGCGTTTATTCTGTACTCACTCTCATAGCGTTTATTCTGTGCACACGCTCATATCGTTTATTCTGTGCACAAGCTCATAGTGTTTATTCTGTACAGACGCTCATAGTGTTTATTCTGTACACACGCTCATAGCGTTTATTCTTACACAAACTCATAACGTTTATTCTGTACACATGCTCATAGCGTTTATTCTGTGCACGAGCTCATAGCGTTTATTCTGTGCACACGCTCATAGCGTTCATTCTGTACAGACGCTCATAGCATTTATTCTGTACACACTATCATTGCATTTATTCTGTACACATGCTCATAGCATTTATTCTGTACTCACGCTCGTAGCATTTATTCTGTACACACTATCATTGTATTTATTCTGTACACATGCTCATAGCGTTTATTCTGTAAACATGCTCATAGCGTTTATTCTGTACACACGCTCATAGTGTTTATTCTGTACACACACTCATAGCTTTTATTCTGTGCTCACGCTCATATTGTTTATTCTGTACAGACGCTCCTACCGTTTGTTCTGTACAGACGCTCATAGCGTTTATTCTGTACACATGCTCATAACGTGTATTCTGTACGCACTCTCATAGCGTTTATTCTGTGCACATGATTATAGCGTTTATTCTGTACACACACTCATAGCGCTTATTCTATACACACGCTCATAGCATTTATTCTGAACACACGCTCATAGTGTTTATTTTGTACACACGCTCATAGCATTTATTCTGTACACACGCTCATAGCATTTATTCTGTACACACTATCATTGCATTTATTCTGTACACATGCTCATAGCGTTTATTCTGTAAACATGCTCATAGCGTTTATTCTGTACACACGCTCATAGTGTTTATTCTGTACACACACTTATAGCGTTTATTCTGTGCTCACGCTCATAGTGTTTATTCTGTACAGACGCTCATAGCGTTTATTCTGTACACATGCTCATAGCGTTTATTCTGTACTCACTCTCATAGCGTTTATTCTGTACACATGCTTATAGCGTTTATTCTGTACACACACTCATAGCGCTTATTCTATACACACGCTCATTGCATTTATTCTGTACACATGCTCATAGCATTTATTCTGTACACACGCTCATAGTATTTATTCTGTACACAAGCTCATAGCGTTTATTCTGTGTTCAAGCTCATATCGTTTATTCTGTACAGACGCTCATAGCGTTTGTTCTGTACAGATGCTCATAGTGTTTATTCTGTACACATGCTCATAGCGTTTATTCTGTACTCACTCTCATAGCGTTTATTCTGTACACATGCTCATAGCATTTATTCTGTACACATGCTTATAGCGTTTATTCTGTACACACACTCATAGAGTTTATTCTAAACACACGCTCTTAGCGTTTATTCTAAACACAAGCTCATATTGTTTATTCTGTACACACGCTCATAGCATTTATTCTGTACACACTCATAGCGTTTATTCTGTACACATGCTCATAGCGTTTATTCTGTACACAAGCTCATAGTGTTTATTCTGTACACACCCTCATAGCGTTTATTCTGTACACATGCTCATAGTGTTTATTCTGTACACACACTCATAGCGTTTATTCTGTGCTCACGCTCATATTGTTTATTCTGTACAGACGCTCATAGCGTTTGTTCTGTACAGACGTTCATAGCGTTTATTCTGTACACATGCTCATAGCGTTTATTCTGTACTCACTCTCATAGCGTTTATTCTGTACACATGCTTATAGCGTTTATTCTGTACACACGCTCATAGTGTTTATTCTGTACACATGCTCATAGCATTTATTCTGTACACACGCTCATAGCATTTATTCTGTACTCACGCTCATAGCATTTATTCTGTACACACTATCATTGCATTTATTCTGTACACATGCTCATAGCGTTTATTCTGTAAACATGCTCATAGCGTTTATTATGTACACACGCTCATAGTGTTTATTCTGTACACACACTCATAGCGTTTATTCTGTGCTCACGCTCATATTGTTTATTCTGTACAGACGCTCATAGCGTTTGTTCTGTACAGACGCTCATAGCGTTTATTCTGTACACATGCTCATAGCGTTTATTCTGCACACACTCTCATAGCATTTATTCTGTACACACGCTCATAGCGTTTATTCTGTACACATGCTTATAGCATTTATTCTGTACACACGCTCATAGCGTTTATTCTGTACACACTCATAGCGTTTATTCTGTACACACTCATAGCGTTTATTCTGTACACACGTACATAGCATTTATTCTGTACACACGCTCATAGCGTTTATTCTGTTCACAAGCTCATTGTGTTTATTATGTGCACATGCTCATAGAGATTATTCTGGGCACTCGCTCATAGTGTTTATTCTGGGCACACCGTCATACTGTTTATTCTGTACACACGCTCATAGCGTTTATTCTGTACACACGCTCATAGCGTTTATTCTGTACACACGTTCATAGCGTTTATTCCGTACACACGTTCATAGCGTTTATTCTGTACACACGCTCATACCATTTATTTTGTACACAAGCTCATACCGTTATTCTATACACACGCTCCCAGCATTTATTCTGTTTTCATGCTCATAGAGTTTATTCTGTACACAAGCTCATAGCGTTTATTCTGTACACGCGCTCATAGCGTTTATACTGTACACACGCTCATAACGTTTATACTGTGCACACGCTCATAGCGTTTATTCTATGCACATGCTCATATCATTTATTCTGTACACACGCTCATAGCATTTATTCTGTACACACACTCATAGCGTTTATTCTGCACACAAGCTCATAGCGTTTATTCTATACACACGCTCATAGCATTTATTCTGTACACACGCTTATAGTGTTCTTTTCTGTACACACGCACATAGCGTTTATTCTGTGCACACGCTCATAGCGTTAATTCTGTATACACGCACATAGCATTTATTCTATACACACGCTCATAGCGTTTATTCTGTACACACGCTCATAGTGTTTATTCTGTACACACACTTATAGCGTTTATTCTGTGCTCACGCTCATAGTGTTTATTCTGTACAGACGCTCATAGCGTTTATTCTGTACACATGCTCATAGCGTTTATTCTGTACTCACTCTCATAGCGTTTATTCTGTACACATGCTTATAGCGTTTATTCTGTACACACACTCATAGCGCTTATTCTATACACACGCTCATTGCATTTATTCTGTACACATGCTCATAGCATTTATTCTGTACACACGCTCATAGTATTTATTCTGTACACAAGCTCATAGCGTTTATTCTGTGTTCAAGCTCATATCGTTTATTCTGTACAGACGCTCATAGCGTTTGTTCTGTACAGATGCTCATAGTGTTTATTCTGTACACATGCTCATAGCGTTTATTCTGTACTCACTCTCATAGCGTTTATTCTGTACACATGCTCATAGCATTTATTCTGTACACATGCTTATAGCGTTTATTCTGTACACACACTCATAGAGTTTATTCTAAACACACGCTCTTAGCGTTTATTCTAAACACAAGCTCATATTGTTTATTCTGTACACACGCTCATAGCATTTATTCTGTACACACTCATAGCGTTTATTCTGTACACATGCTCATAGCGTTTATTCTGTACACAAGCTCATAGTGTTTATTCTGTACACACCCTCATAGCGTTTATTCTGTACACATGCTCATAGTGTTTATTCTGTACACACACTCATAGCGTTTATTCTGTGCTCACGCTCATATTGTTTATTCTGTACAGACGCTCATAGCGTTTGTTCTGTACAGACGTTCATAGCGTTTATTCTGTACACATGCTCATAGCGTTTATTCTGTACTCACTCTCATAGCGTTTATTCTGTACACATGCTTATAGCGTTTATTCTGTACACACGCTCATAGTGTTTATTCTGTACACATGCTCATAGCATTTATTCTGTACACACGCTCATAGCATTTATTCTGTACTCACGCTCATAGCATTTATTCTGTACACACTATCATTGCATTTATTCTGTACACATGCTCATAGCGTTTATTCTGTAAACATGCTCATAGCGTTTATTATGTACACACGCTCATAGTGTTTATTCTGTACACACACTCATAGCGTTTATTCTGTGCTCACGCTCATATTGTTTATTCTGTACAGACGCTCATAGCGTTTGTTCTGTACAGACGCTCATAGCGTTTATTCTGTACACATGCTCATAGCGTTTATTCTGCACACACTCTCATAGCATTTATTCTGTACACACGCTCATAGCGTTTATTCTGTACACATGCTTATAGCATTTATTCTGTACACACGCTCATAGCGTTTATTCTGTACACACTCATAGCGTTTATTCTGTACACACTCATAGCGTTTATTCTGTACACACGTACATAGCATTTATTCTGTACACACGCTCATAGCGTTTATTCTGTTCACAAGCTCATTGTGTTTATTATGTGCACATGCTCATAGAGATTATTCTGGGCACTCGCTCATAGTGTTTATTCTGGGCACACCGTCATACTGTTTATTCTGTACACACGCTCATAGCGTTTATTCTGTACACACGCTCATAGCGTTTATTCTGTACACACGTTCATAGCGTTTATTCCGTACACACGTTCATAGCGTTTATTCTGTACACACGCTCATACCATTTATTTTGTACACAAGCTCATACCGTTATTCTATACACACGCTCCCAGCATTTATTCTGTTTTCATGCTCATAGAGTTTATTCTGTACACAAGCTCATAGCGTTTATTCTGTACACGCGCTCATAGCGTTTATACTGTACACACGCTCATAACGTTTATACTGTGCACACGCTCATAGCGTTTATTCTATGCACATGCTCATATCATTTATTCTGTACACACGCTCATAGCATTTATTCTGTACACACACTCATAGCGTTTATTCTGCACACAAGCTCATAGCGTTTATTCTATACACACGCTCATAGCATTTATTCTGTACACACGCTTATAGTGTTCTTTTCTGTACACACGCACATAGCGTTTATTCTGTGCACACGCTCATAGCGTTAATTCTGTATACACGCACATAGCATTTATTCTATACACACGCTCATAGCGTTTATTCTGTACACACGCTCATAGCGTTTATTCTGTACACACACTCATAGCGTTTATTCTGTACACACACTCATAGTGTTTATTCTGTACACACGCGCATAGCGTTTAGTCTGTACACACGCTCATACCGTTTAGTCTGTACACAAGCTCATAGCGTTTATTCTGTGCATATGCTCATAGCATTTATTCTGTACACACGCACGTAGCGTTTATTCTGTGCACACGCTCATAGCATTTATTCTGTACACACACTGATAGTGTTTATTCTGTACACACGCTTATAGCGTTTATTCTGTACACACGCTCATAGCATTTATTCTGTACACATGCTCATAGCGTTTATTCTGTACACACGCTCATAGCGTTTATTCTGTACTAATGCACATAGCCTCTGCACTAATCATAGCCTTTTTACTGCTCATACGGTCTTAACTTTTAGCCTTGCATTGCACATACGTTTTCATAGCCTATATAGTACACGTACGCTCTTAAGTAATTATAATGCATGTTCTCTCATTGCATTTATACTGGACGTACATTCATTGCATTTATCGTACACTCACAGCACTTACACTACTTTTACGCCCATAGCATTTATACTGCACGCACGCTCATAGCATTTATACTGCATGCATGCCCATAGCATTTATACTGCATGTGACGGATCCATCTGCTGGTTAACCTCTTGGCCCCAATTAGAATGTTGTGGTTAACCACAGACACCTCTCCATTCCATTCGTACGGGTGGTCGTCGTTTGCCGACCATGAGGCGGCGGACGTTTTTGGGACCCGTGGAAAAATCAGCAGTTTTCGGTACAAATCCTATGGAACTAAAAACGGACCCTTTATCTACCAAACACCGCTGGAAGCTGCCGCCTGCCTTCTATTAAGTCATTCCTGTTTGACCCTCAAGATGGAGCTGGTCTCGTTTGTGGGGGGAATTACTATTGGGACAGCTCTTTCATTATTTCTAGCTATGGAAGGAGTTCGACTGATTTGCTGATCGGGAGCGGCCGCGTTCGTATCCTCCAGTGGGGAGTTGGACGGTCGGCTGGAACCAACCTGCATTCCTGGAGAAGGGGATCATTCCAAGCGGCGGCTTTCCCTACCCGTCGGGGAGCGTCGTAACACTGCGTGCATGCCCATAGCATTTATACTGCATGCATGCCCATAGCATTTATACTGCACATATGCTCATAGCATTTGTACTGCATGCATGCCCATAGCATTTATACTGCACGCATTCTCAAAGCATTTATACTGCACGCATGCCCATAGCATTTATACTGCACGCATGCCCATAGCATTTATACTGCACGCATGCCTATATCATTTATACTGCACGCATGCCCATAGCAGTTATACTGCACACACGCTCATAGCATTTATACTGCATGCACGACCATAGCATTTATACTGCATGCACGCTCATAGCATTTATACTGCATGCACGACCATAGCATTTATACTGCACGCACACTCATAGCATTTATACTGCACGTACGCCCATAGCATTTATACTGCACGCACGCTAATAGCATTTATACTGCATGCACGCCAACAGCATTCATACTGCACTCATGCTCATAGCATTTATTCTGCACGCTTGTCCATAGCATTTATACTGCCTGCATGCCCATATCATTTATACTGCACGCACGCCCATAGCATTTATGCTGCACACACCCCAATAGCATTTATACTGCATGCACATTCATAGCATTTATACTGCACGCACACTCATAGCATTTATACTGCACGTACGTATGATCTGTATATTGTGGCCCATTCTTACACCCCTGGTGCCCCCTCCTTGGGTCTATGTTTTGCATACTGTGGCCCCATTGTTACACCCCCTGGTGCCCCCTCCTGGGGTCTATGATCTGTATATTACGGCCCAATTCTTACACCCCCTGGTGCCCCCTCCTGGGGGTCTATGATCTGTGTATTGTGGCCCCATTCTTACACCCCCCCCCCCCAGTGCCCCCTCCTGGGGTCTATGATCTGTATATTGTGGCCCCATTATTACACCCCCTAGCACCCCTTCCTTAAGTCTATGATCTGTACAATGTGGCCCCATTCTTACACCCTCAAGTGCCCCCTCCTGGGGTCTATGATCTGTGTATTGTGGCCCCATTCTTACACCCTCCCCCCCAGTGCCCCCCTCCTTGGGTCTATAATTTGTATATTGTGGCTGCATTCTTACACCCCCAGGTGCCCCCTCCTTGGCTCTATGATCTGTATACTGTGGCCCCATTCTTACACCCCCAGGCGCCCCCTCCTTGGGTCTGTGATCTTTGTATTGTGGCCCCATTCTTACACCCCCCTGGTGCCCCCTCCTGAGGTCTATGATCTGTGTATTGTGGCCCCATTTTTACACCACCTGGTGCCCCCTCCTGGGGTCTATGATCTGTATATTGTGGCCCCATTCTTATACCCCCGGTGCCCCCTTCTTGGGTCTATGATCTGTGTATTGTGGCCCCATTCTTACACCACCCCTGGTGCCACCTCCTTGGGTCTATGATCTATGCATTGTGACCCCATTCTTACACCCCTCCTTGGGTCTATGATCTCTATATTGTGGCCCAATTCTTACACCCCTTGGTGCCCCCTCCTTGGGTCTATGATCTATGTATTGTGGCCCCATGCTTACACCCCCCAGTGCCCCAGAATGTGATAATATTTACTCCTCCTGGATCCGTGACGGCTCACGTGTCAGTTCCTGTCAAGTCCGGTCAAAACATCTCATGGAAAGAAACAACGAGTTGTGAAGAGGAGGAAGAAGAGCAAACAGTGCGTCCGGGCAGGAAGGGGTTAAGGGCCTCAGAACCTTAACCCCTTCAGGGAAGGGACCTGACAACCAAGCACAGTCCGGCATCATCCTGCTGGTTGTCGCCTCTCATGGTCCTTACGGCTTTGTTGTGTCCCTCATTGGCCCATCAGTTATATAGCACCAACATATTCTAATGCGCTTTACAGAGAAGGCGCTCACATCTGCCCCCCATACAGAGGGGCCCCAAAAGAGAAAACTTCAGAGAGCCCCTATAAATATGTAACAGCTACAAAGTGAAATTCTAAGCTGGACCACTAGAGGGAGATAAAGGTCCATGGAAAGAGCAGAAGCTGGAAATCCTTGGACTGAGACTTTATAAAGGCAACATTGTAACATAAAGACTGCGAATCTCGGTATGCAGAGTCCTGCAACATTGAGCAACACCGAAACATTGGGCAACACCGTAACATAGAGCAGCACCGTAATATAGAGCAATACCATAACATTGGGCAACACCGTAACATAGAGCAACACCGTAATATAGAGCAATACCATAACATTGGGCAACACCGTAACACAGAGCAACACCGTAACATTGGGCAACACTGTAATATTGGGCAACACCAAAATATTGGGCAACAACGAAACATAGAGCAACACCATAATATGGAGCAACACTGAAACACAGAGCAATACCATAATATGGAGCAACACCATAATATGGAGCAACACCGTAATATAGAGCAATACCAAAACATTGGGCAACACCGTAACACAGAGCAACACCGTAAGATTGGGCAACACTGTACCATAGAGCAACACCGTAATATATAGCAATACCATAACATTGGGCAACACCGTAACACAGAGCAACACCGTAACATTGGGCAACACTGTAACATAGAGCAACACGTTAATATATAGCAATGCCATAACATTGGGCAACACCGTAACACAGAGCAACACCGTAACATTGGGCAACACTGTAACATAGAGTAACACCGTAATATAGAGCAATACCATAACATTGGGCAACACCGTAACACAGAGCAACAGCGTAACATTGGGCAACACTGTAACATAGAGCAAAACCGTAATATAGAGCAATACCATAACATTGGGCAACGCTCTAACATAGAGCAACACCGTAACATTGGGCAACACTGTAACATAGAGCAACACCGTAATATAGAGCAATACCGTAATATTGTGCAACACTGTAATATTGGGCAACACCGTAATATAGAGCAATACCATAACATTGGGCAACACCGTAACACAGAGCAACACCGTAACATTGGGCAACAACGAAATATAGAGCAACACTATAATATGGAGCAACATCATAATATGGAGCAACACCGAAACACAGAGCAACATCATAATATGGAGCAACACCGAAACATAGAACAATACCAAAACATAGAGCAATACCATAATATGGAGCAACACCGAAACGTAGAGCAACACCATAATATGGAGCAACACCGAAAAACACAGAGCATTACCATAATATGGAGCAACACCGAAACACAGAGCGACACCATAATATGGAGCAACACCAAAACACAGAGCAACACCCAAATATGGAGCAACACCGAATCATGGAGCAACACCATAATATGGAACAACACCGAAACATAGAACAACACAGAAACATAGAGCAACACCATAATATGGAACAACACCGAAACATAGAACAACACAGAAACCTAGAGCAACACCATAATATGGAGCAACACCGAAAAACACAGAGCAACACCATAATATGGAGCAACACAGAAACATAGAACAACACCGAAACATAGAGCAACACCATAATAGGGAGCAACATCGAAACACAGAGCAACACCATAATATGGAGCAACATCGAAACATTGGGCAACACCGTAAAATAGAGCAGCACCGTAATGTAGAGCAATACCATAACATTGGGCAACACCGTAAAATAGAGCAGCACCGTAATGTAGAGCAATACCATAACATTGGGCAACACCGTAACATAGAGCAACACTGTAATATAGAGCAATACCATAACATTGGGCAACACTGTAACATAGAGCAATACCATAACATTGGGCAACACCGTAACATAGAGCAACACCGTAAAATAGAGCAATACCATAACATTGGGCAACGCTCTAACATAGAGCAACACCGTAACATTGGGCAACACTGTAACATAGAGCAACACCGTAATATAGAGCAATACCGTAATATTGGGCAACACTGTAATATTGGGCAACACCGTAATATAGAGCAATACCATAACATTGGGCAACACCGTAACATAGAGCAACACCGTAATATAGAGCAATACCATAACATTGGGCAACACTGTAACACAGAGCAACATCGTAATATAGAGCAATACCATAACATTGGGCAACACCGTAACATAGAGCAATACCATAACATTGGGCAACACCGTAACATAGAGCAACACCGTAAAATAGAGCAATACCATAACATTGGGCAACACCGTAACACAGAGCAACACCGTAATATAGAGCAATGCCATAACATTGAGCAAAACTGTAACATAGAGCAACACCGTAATATAGAGCAATACCATAACATTGGGCAACACCGTAACATAGAGCAATACCATAACATTGGGCAACACCGTAATATAGAGCAATACCATAACATTGGGCAACACTGTAACACAGAGCAACATCGTAATATAGAGCAATACCATAACATTGGGCAACACTGTAACATAGAGCAATACCATAACATTGGGCAACACCGTAACATAGAGCAACACCGTAATATAGAGCAATACCATAACATTGGGCGACACCGTAACACAGAGCAACACCGTAATATAGAGCAATACCATAACATTGAGCAAAACTGTAACATAGAGCAACACCGTAACATTGGGCAACACCGTAACATAGAGCAACACCGTAATATAGAGCAATACCATAACATTGGGCAACACTGTAACACAGAGCAACACCGTAATATAGAGCAATGCCATAACATTGGGCAACAACGTAACACAGAGCAACACCGTAACATTGGGCAACACTGTAATATTGGGCAACACCAAAATATTGGGCAACAACGAAACATAGAGCAACAACACAATATGGAGCAACACTGAAACACAGAGCAATACCATAATATGGAGCAACACCATAATAGGGAGCAACACCGTAATATAGAGCAATACCATAACATTGGGCAACACCGTAACAGAGCAACACCGTAACATTGGGCAACACTGTACCATAGAGCAACACCGTAATATATAGCAATACCATAACATTGGGCAACACCGCAACACAGAGCAACACCGTAACATTGGGCAACACTGTAACATAGAGCAACACTGTAATATATAGCAATACCATAACATTGGGCAATACCGTAACATAGAGCAACACCGTAACATTGGGCAACACTGTAACATAGAGCAACACCGTAATATAGAGCAATACCATAACATTGGGCAACACCGTAACATAGAGCAACACTGTAACATTGGGCAACACTGTAACATAGAGCAACACCATAATATATAGCAATACCATAACATTGGGCAACACCGCAAAACAGAGCAACACCGTAACATTGGGCAACACTGTAACATAGAGTAACACCATAATATAGAGCAATACCGTAACATTGGGCAACACTGTAATATTGGGCAACACTGTAATATAGAGCAATACCATAACATTGGGCAACACCGTAACACAGAGCAACACCGTAACATTGGGCAACACTGTAACATAGAAAACACCGTAATATAGAGCAATACCGTAATATTGGGCAACACTGTAATATTGGGCAACACCTTAATTTTGGGCAACAACTAAATATAGAGCAACACTATAATATGGAGCTACATCATAATATGGAGCAACACCGAAACACAGAGCAACATCATAATATGGAGCAACACCGAAACATAGAACAACACCGAAACACAGAGCAACACCGAAACACAGAGCAACACCATAATATGGAGCAACACCGAAACATAGAACAACACCGAAACACAGAGCAACACCATAATATGGAGCAACACCGAAACATAGAACAACACCGAAACATAGAGCAACACCATAGTATGGAGCAACACCGAAAAACACAGAACAACACCATAATATGGAGCAACACCGAAACATAGAGCAACACCGTAATATAGAGCAATACCATAACATTGGGCAACACCGTAACATAGAGCAACACTGTAACATTGGGCAACACTGTAACATAGAGCAACACCATAATATATAGCAATACCATAACATTGGGCAACACCGCAAAACAGAGCAACACCGTAACATTGGGCAACACTGTAACATAGAGTAACACCATAATATAGAGCAATACCGTAACATTGGGCAACACTGTAATATAGAGCAATACCATAACATTGGGCAACACCGTAACACAGAGCAACACCGTAACATTGGGCAACACTGTAACATAGAAAACACCGTAATATAGAGCAATACCGTAATATTGGGCAACACCGTAACATAGAGCAATACCGTAATATTGGGCAACACTGTAATATTGGGCAACACCTTAATTTTGGGCAACAACTAAATATAGAGCAACACTATAATATGGAGCTACATCATAATATGGAGCAACACCGAAACACAGAGCAACATCATAATATGGAGCAACACCGAAACATAGAGCAACACCATAGTATGGAGCAACACCGAAAAACACAGAACAACACCATAATATGGAGCAACACCGAAACATAGAGCAACATCATAATATGGAGCAACACCGAAACACAGAGCAACACCATAATATGGAGCAACACCGAAACACAGAGCAACACCATAATATGGAGCAACACCGAAACACAGAGCAACACCATAATATGGAGCAACACCGAAACACAGAGCAACACCATAATATGGAGCAACACCGAAACACAGAGCAACACCATAATATGGAGCAACACCGAAACACAGAGCAACACCATAATATGGAGCAACACCGAAACACAGAGCAACACCATAATATGGAGCAACACCGAAACATAGAGCAACACCATAATATGGAGCAACACCGAAACATAGAGCAACACTGTTACGCCGAGCGCTCCGGGTTCCCGCTCCTCCCCGGAGCGCTCGCTTCACCTCCTCCGCTGCAGCGCCCCGGTCACGTCCTCTGACCCGGGGCGCTGCGATCCTCCTGCTAGCCGGGATGCGATTCGCGATGCGGGTAGCGCCCGCTCGCGATGCGCACCCCGGCTCTCCTACCTGACTCGCTCCCCGTCTGTTCTGTCCCGGCGCGCGCGGCCCCGCTCCCTAGGGCGCGCGCGCGCCGGGTCTCTGCGATTTAAAGGGCCACTGCGCCGCTGATTGGCGCAGTGGTTCCAATTAGAGTTATCACCTGTGCACTCCCTATATTACCTCACTTCCCTTGCACTCCCTTGCCGGATCTTGTTGCCTTAGTGCCAGTGAAAGCGTTCCTTGTGTGTCCCTTGCCAGTGTTTCCAGACCTTCTGCCGTTGCCCCTGACTACGATCCTTGCTGCCTGCCCCGACCTTCTGCTACGTCCGACCTTGCTTCTGCCTACTCCCTTGTACCGCGCCTATCTTCAGCAGCCAGAGAGGTGAGCCGTTGCTAGTGGATACGACCTGGTCACTACCGCCGCAGCAAGACCATCCCGCTTTGCGGCGGGCTCTGGTGAAAACCAGTAGTGGCTTAGAACCGGTCCACTAGCACGGTCCACGCCAATCCCTCTCTGGCACAGAGGGTCCACTACCTGCCAGCCGGCATCGTGACAGTAGATCCGGCCATGGATCCCGCTGAAGTTCCTCTGCCAGTTGTCGCTGACCTCACCACGGTGGTCGCCCAGCAGTCACAACAGATTGCGCAACAAGGCCAACAGCTGTCTCAACTGACCGTTATGCTACAACAGTTGCTACCACAGCTTCAGCAGTCATCTCCTCCGCCAGCTCCTGCACCTCCTCCGCAGCGAGTGGCCGCTCCTGGGATACGCTTATCCTTGCCGGATAAGTTTGATGGGGACTCTAAGTTTTGCCGTGGCTTCCTTTCCCAATGTTCCCTGCATCTGGAGATGATGTCGGACCTGTTTCCCACTGAAAGGTCTAAGGTGGCGTTCGTAGTCAGTCTTCTGTCCGGAAAAGCCCTGTCATGGGCCACACCGCTCTGGGACCGCAATGACCCCGTCACTGCCTCAGTACACTCCTTCTTCTCGGAAATCCGAAGTGTCTTTGAGGAACCTGCCCGAGCCTCTTCTGCTGAGACTGCCCTGTTGAACCTGGTCCAGGGTAATTCTTCCGTTGGCGAGTATGCCGTACAATTCCGTACACTTGCTTCAGAATTGTCCTGGAATAATGAGGCCCTCTGCGCGACCTTCAAAAAAGGCCTATCCAGCAACATTAAAGATGTTCTGGCCGCACGAGAAATTCCTGCTAATCTACATGAACTTATTCACCTAGCCACTCGCATTGACATGCGTTTTTCTGAAAGGCGTCAGGAACTCCGCCAAGATATGGACTCTGTTCGCACGAGGCGTTTCGTCTCCTCGGCTCCTCTCTCCTCTGGTCCCCTGCAATCTGTTCCTGTGCCTCCCGCCGTGGAGGCTATGCAGGTCGACCGGTCTCGCCTGACACCTCAAGAGAGGACACGACGCCGTATGGAGAACCTCTGCCTGTACTGTGCTAGTACCGAACACTTCCTGAGGGATTGTCCTATCCGTCCTCCCCGCCTGGAAAGACGTACGCTGACTCCGCACAAAGGTGAGACAGTCCTTGATGTCTACTCTGCTTCTCCACGTCTTACTGTGCCTGTGCGGATGTCTGCTTCTGCCTTCTCCTTCTCTACAGTGGCCTTCTTGGACTCTGGTTCTGCAGGAAATTTTATTTTGGCCTCTCTCGTCAACAGGTTCAACATCCCAGTGACCAGTCTCGCCAGACCCCTCTACATCAATTGTGTAAATAATGAAAGATTGGACTGTACCATACGTTTCCGCACGGAGCCCCTTCTTATGAGCATCGGATCTCATCATGAGAGGATTGAACTTTTGGTCCTCCCCAATTGCACCTCGGAGATTCTCCTTGGACTTCCCTGGCTCCAACTTCATTCCCCAACCCTGGATTGGTCCACTGGGGAGATCAAGAGTTGGGGGTCCTCTTGTTCCAAGAACTGTCTAAAACCGGTTCCCAGTAACCCTTGCCGTAACTCTGTGGTTCCTCCAGTAACCGGTCTCCCCAAGGCCTATATGGACTTCGCGGATGTTTTCTGCAAAAAACAAGCTGAGACTCTACCTCCTCACAGGCCTTATGATTGCCCTATCGACCTCCTCCCGGGTACTACTCCACCCCGGGGCAGAATTTATCCTCTCTCTGCCCCAGAGACTCTTGCCATGTCCGAATACGTCCAGGAGAATCTAAAAAGGGGCTTTATCCGTAAATCCTCCTCTCCTGCCGGAGCCGGATTTTTCTTTGTCTCCAAAAAAGATGGCTCCCTACGTCCTTGCATTGACTACCGCGGTCTTAATAAAATCACGGTTAAGAACCGCTACCCCTTACCCCTCATCTCTGAACTCTTTGATCGCCTCCAAGGTGCCCACATCTTCACTAAATTGGACTTAAGAGGCGCCTATAACCTCATCCGCATCAGAGAGGGGGACGAGTGGAAAACGGCATTTAACACCAGAGATGGACACTTTGAGTATCTGGTCATGCCCTTTGGACTGTGCAATGCCCCTGCCGTCTTCCAAGACTTTGTCAATGAAATTTTTCGTGATCTATTATACTCCTGTGTTGTGGTATATCTGGACGATATCCTAATTTTTTCTGCCAATCTAGAGGAACACCGCCGGCATGTCCGTATGGTTCTTCAGAGACTTCGTGACAACCAACTCTATGCCAAAATTGAGAAATGTCTGTTTGAATGCCAATCTCTTCCTTTTCTAGGATATTTGGTCTCTGGCCAGGGACTACAGATGGATCCAGACAAACTCTCTGCCGTCTTAAATTGGCCACGCCCCTCCGGACTCCGTGCTATCCAACGCTTTTTGGGGTTCGCCAATTATTACAGGCAATTTATTCCACATTTTTCTACCATTGTGGCTCCTATCGTGGCTTTAACCAAGAAAAATGCTGATCCCAAGTCCTGGCCTCCTCAAGCAGAAGACTCCTTTAAACAACTCAAGTCTGCCTTTTCTTCGGCTCCCGTGCTCTCCAGACCTGACCCTTCCAAACCCTTCCTATTGGAGGTTGATGCCTCCTCAGTAGGAGCTGGAGCTGTTCTTCTACAAAAAAATCCTTCCGGGCATGCTGTCACTTGTGGTTTTTTCTCTAGGACCTTCTCTCCAGCGGAGAGGAACTACTCCATCGGGGATCGAGAACTTCTAGCCATTAAATTAGCACTTGAGGAATGGAGGCATCTGCTGGAGGGATCAAGATTTCCTGTTATTATCTACACCGACCACAAGAACCTCTCCTACCTCCAGTCGGCCCAACGGCTGAATCCTCGCCAGGCCCGGTGGTCTCTGTTCTTTGCCCGATTTAATTTTGAGATCCACTTTCGTCCTGCCGATAAGAACATTAGAGCCGATGCTCTCTCTCGTTCCTCGGATGCCTCAGAAGTTGATCTCCCTCCGCAACACATCATTCCACCTGACTGCCTGATCTCCACTTCTCCTGCCTCCATCAGACAGACTCCTCCAGGAAAGACCTTTGTTTCTCCACGCCAACGCCTCGGAATCCTCAAATGGGGTCACTCCTCCCATCTCGCAGGTCATGCGGGCATCAAGAAATCTGTGCAACTCATCTCCCGCTTCTATTGGTGGCCAACTCTGGAGACGGATGTTGGGGACTTTGTGCGAGCCTGCACTATCTGTGCCCGGGATAAGACTCCTCGCCAGAAGCCCGCTGGTTTTCTTCATCCTCTGCCTGTCCCCGAACAGCCTTGGTCTCTGATTGGTATGGATTTTATTACTGATTTACCCCCTTCCCGTGGCAACACCGTTATTTGGGTGGTCGTTGATCGATTCTCCAAAATGGCACATTTCATTCCTCTTCCTGGTCTTCCTTCTGCGCCTCAGTTGGCTAAACAATTTTTTGTACACATTTTTCGTCTTCACGGGTTGCCTACGCAGATTGTCTCGGATAGAGGGGTCCAATTCGTGTCTAAATTCTGGAGAGCTCTCTGTAAACAACTCAAGATTAAATTAAATTTTTCCTCTGCATATCATCCCCAGTCCAATGGACAAGTAGAAAGAATTAACCAGATCCTGGGTGATTATTTGCGACATTTTGTTTCCTCCCGCCAGGATGACTGGGCAGATCTCCTTCCATGGGCCGAATTCTCGTATAACTTCAGGGTCTCTGAATCTTCCTCCAAATCCCCATTTTTCGTGGTGTACGGCCGTCACCCTCTTCCCCCCCTCCCTACCCCCTTGCCCTCTGGTCTGCCCGCTGTGGATGAAATTTCTCGTGACCTTTCCATTATATGGAGAGAGACCCAAAATTCTCTCTTACAGGCTTCTTCACGCATGAAGAGGTTCGCGGATAAGAAAAGAAGAGCTCCCCCCGTTTTTTCCCCTGGAGACAAGGTATGGCTCTCCGCTAAATATGTCCGCTTCCGTGTCCCTAGCTACAAGTTGGGACCACGCTATCTTGGTCCTTTCAAAATTCTGTGTCAAATTAATCCTGTCTCTTATAAACTTCTTCTTCCTCCTTCTCTTCGTATCCCTAATGCCTTTCACGTCTCTCTTCTCAAACCACTCATCCTCAACCGTTTTTCTCCCAAATCTGTTCCTCCCACTCCTGTTTCCGGCTCCTCGGACGTCTTCTCGGTCAAGGAGATTTTGGCTGCCAAAAAGGTCAGAGGAAAAAATTTTTTTTTAGTAGACTGGGAGGGTTGTGGTCCTGAAGAGAGATCCTGGGAACCTGAGGACAACATCCTTGACAAAAGTCTGCTCCTCAGGTTCTCAGGCTCCAAGAAGAGGGGGAGACCCAAGGGGGGGGGTACTGTTACGCCGAGCGCTCCGGGTTCCCGCTCCTCCCCGGAGCGCTCGCTTCACCTCCTCCGCTGCAGCGCCCCGGTCACGTCCTCTGACCCGGGGCGCTGCGATCCTCCTGCTAGCCGGGATGCGATTCGCGATGCGGGTAGCGCCCGCTCGCGATGCGCACCCCGGCTCTCCTACCTGACTCGCTCCCCGTCTGTTCTGTCCCGGCGCGCGCGGCCCCGCTCCCTAGGGCGCGCGCGCGCCGGGTCTCTGCGATTTAAAGGGCCACTGCGCCGCTGATTGGCGCAGTGGTTCCAATTAGAGTTATCACCTGTGCACTCCCTATATTACCTCACTTCCCTTGCACTCCCTTGCCGGATCTTGTTGCCTTAGTGCCAGTGAAAGCGTTCCTTGTGTGTCCCTTGCCAGTGTTTCCAGACCTTCTGCCGTTGCCCCTGACTACGATCCTTGCTGCCTGCCCCGACCTTCTGCTACGTCCGACCTTGCTTCTGCCTACTCCCTTGTACCGCGCCTATCTTCAGCAGCCAGAGAGGTGAGCCGTTGCTATTGGATACGACCTGGTCACTACCGCCGCAGCAAGACCATCCCGCTTTGCGGCGGGCTCTGGTGAAAACCAGTAGTGGCTTAGAACCGGTCCACTAGCACGGTCCACGCCAATCCCTCTCTGGCACAGAGGGTCCACTACCTGCCAGCCGGCATCGTGACAAACACCATAGTATGGAGCAACACCGAAAAACACAGAACAACACCATAATATGGAGCAACACCGAAACATAGAGCAACATCATAATATGGAGCAACACCGAAACACAGAGCAACACCATAATATGGAGCAACACCGAAACACAGAGCAACACCATAATATGGAGCAACACCGAAACACAGAGCAACACCATAATATGGAGCAACACCGAAACACAGAGCAACACCATAATATGGAGCAACACCGAAACATAGAGCAACACCATAATATGGAGCAACACCGAAACACAGAGCAATACCATAATATGGAGCAACACCGAAACACAGAGCAACACCATAATATGGAGCAACACCGAAACACAGAGCAACACCATAATATGGAGCAACACCATAATAGGGAGCAACACCGAAACACAGAGCAACACCATAATATGGAGCAACACCGAAACACAGAGCAACACCATAATATGGAGCAACACCGAAACATAGAGCAACACCATAATATGGAGCAACACCAAAACACAGAGCAATACCATAATATGGAGCAACACCGAAACACAGAGCAACACCATAATATGGAGCAACACCATAATATGGAGCAACACCGTAATATTGGGCAACACTGAATAACTAAGAAATACCGTAACATTGAGCCACACCGAAATATGGAACAACATTGTTTTGTAATGTTTATCATCATTTGTATCTAAGCTGTAATGTTTATCACCATTTGTATCTAAGCTGTAATGTTTATCATCATTTGTATCTAAGCTGTAATGTTTAGCATCATTTGTATCACACTGAGTATCTAAGCTGTAATGTTTGTTATCATTTGTATCTAAACTGTAATGTTTAGCATCATTTGTATCTAAGCTGTAATTTTTATTATCATTTGTATCTAAGCTGTAATGTTTATCATCATTTGTATCTAAGTTGTAATGTTTAGCATTATTTGTATCTAAGCTGTAATGTTTGCCATTATTTGTATCTAAGCTGTAATTTTTTTCACCATTTGTATCTAAGCTGTAAGGTTTACCATTATTTTTATCTAAGATGTCAGGTTTACCATTATTTGTATCTAAGCTGTAATGTTTAGCATTATTTGTATCTAAGCTGTTTTCTGGCACTTTGTTTCGGCTCCGTCTTTGCTGACCTCCTGTAGTCCCCTCAGTGACCTGCAGATGGCGCTGTGCCCCCACCGCTCCGGTCACATAATGCAGCGTTCACAATGCTGTCCATTATGGCGCAGACAGAGTCCTCACTATACGTCCTCTATAAATAGCGCATTGAAAAGCAAACAAAGAATATTTCCAGCGCCGCCGCCCGGACACCCTGTAATATAGAGAGCGCCTCTTATTGCGTTTAGGCCACTTTTAATAGAGGGATTTTTGTGGTGCCGCCACCTGCACGTATTTTTACCAGCGGCCTCAGAACGCGCTTTACACCCTATACAAACAGGGCAGAACAAGGCGCGGTTGTGACGGCGCTCGCTGCTATTACCAAAACTTTCAAAACTTTCTACACAACTTTATTTTTTTTGAAAGTTTTGAAACGTCTTAAAAAGATTTAAAAAAATCGAAAACCTCAGATCGCTGGGCTCTGCGGGGTTAATATAGATATTATTATATTGTGCAGGAATAAATATTACAGATCATATGACGACGACGGCGAATCGGGAGCCGCGCCATTGTATAGTGTACCAAATATATATATATATATATGTTATACTGGAGGGGGGGGGGGGTCTGCTTGTACCCCACAATCAGTCATGTGACAGTGGATATACCTTATCTATCTATCATTCTATTTGCTCTTATTCTGTGTATATATATACTGCACAGTACCACTTCTCCTGTCCTCTCTCTCTATGTATACACTGCACAGTACCACTTCTCCTGTCCTCTCTCTCTATATATACACTGCACAGTACCACTTCTGCTGTCCGCTCTCTATATATACACTGCACAGTACCACTTCTCCTGTCCTCTCTCTATATATACACTGCACAGTACCACTTCTCCTGTTTTCTCTCTCTCTATATATAGTGCACAGTACCACTTCTCCTGTCCTCTCTATACATATATACACTGCACAGTACCATTTCTCCTGTCTTCTCTCTCTATATATGCAGTGCACAGTACCACTTCTCGTGTCCTCTCTGTATATATACACTGCACAGTACCACTTCTCCTGTCCTCTCTCTCTATATATACACTGCACAGTACCACTTCTCCTGTCCTCTCTATATACACTGCACAGTACCACTTCTCCTGTCCTCTCTGTACATATATACACTGCACAGTACCACTTCTCCTGTCTTCTCTCTATATATATGCAGTTCACAGTACCACTTCTCCTGTCCTCTCTCTCTCTCTCTCTCTCTCTCTCTCTCTCTATATATATATATATACACTGCACAGTACCACTTCTCCTGTCCTCTCTCTATATACACTGCACAGTACCACTTCTCCTATCCTCTCTCTATATATACACCCTGCACAGTACCACTTCTCCTGTCCTCTCTATATACACACTGCACAGTACCACTTCTGTCCTCTCTATATACACTGCACAGTACCACTTCTCCTATCCTCTCTCTATATATATACCCTGCACAGTACCACTTCTCCTGTCCTCTCTATATATACACTGCACAGTACCACTTCTCCTATCCTCTCTCAATATATATACCCTGCACAGTACCACTTCTCCTGTCCTCTCTATATACACACTGCACAGTACTACTTCTGTCCTCTCTATATACACTGCACAGTACCACTTCTCCTATCCTCTCTCTATATATATACCCTGCAGAGTACCACTTCTCCTGTTCTCTCTATATGTATACACTGCACAGTACAACTTCTCATGTTCTCCACACAGTAAAGATGATGAAGGACGCTATAGACGAGGGGTTGGGATCGGTCGGTGGCCCGTTCTTTCCTCCTCACACCCGGCGGGGTTTATGGAAGGGTTAACACAACCCTCGCCCGCCGGCATTGCCGTTCTGGCCCCCCGCACAGCTGAGTCGGTTGCACCTTTTAGTCGCTATTATGCAGCATTAGGGGAATGTGAATGCTCCAATCAATGCTCTGATAAATATGTTTCCACGCCGCTCGGTCCCCGACCTCCCCACAAATGACGGTGAATTTATTGAATCCATAATCGTGAAACAATGACTCCTAATGTCTTTTGTTTCTGGCGCACTCGGCGCGGTGAGGGGGAGAACGCGGTTTATACGGTGAACGGCTGCAGAGGCTTCAAACCACGTTATTACTCCAAAACAAAAAACTGTTGAAACAGCGCAGAAGGTTTTAACTAGTTCTTGGTCCCGGGAAGATCACGAGACGGAGACGCGGCGGAAATAGAAGCAAAATGGCGCCGTGGCGTTCGGCATTGTGTCTGTGTGAGGGGAAGCGGAGAACGCGGCGGCTCCTGCAGCTGCAAGAAACAATTTGCACATTTTTGCAACATTGTTTCAAAATTCAGAATTCTGAATTAAGTACTTGGGGGAGCAACGACAGAAATGAGATCGCTTACAGCTGCTGCTTGACACCCGCTCCTCACCACCACGTCACATGGCAGCCTCTGAGGTTTGTGCTCCTTCAGGTTAACTGTGTGGAGATCCACCACTACGCCACCAGGACTCATGCTGAGGTTGGGCTCCTTCAGGTTAACTGTGAGGAGATCTACCACTAAGCTACCAGGACTCATGCTGAGGTTGGGCTCCTTCAGGTTAACTGTGTGGAGATCCACCACTAAGCCACCAGGACTCATGTTTAGGTTGGGCTCCCACATGTCAACTGTGAGGAGGTCTACCACTAAGCTACCAGGACTCATGATGAGGTTGGGCTCCTTCAGGTTAATTGTGTGGAGATCCACCACTAAGCCACCAGGACTCACATTTAGGTTGGGCTCCTTCAGGTGAACTGTGAGGAGGTCTACAACTAAGCCACCAGGACTCATGCTGAGGTTGGGCTCCTTCAGGTTAACTGTGTGGAGATCCACCATTAAGCCACCAGGACTCATGTTGAGGTTGGGCTCCTTCAGGTTAACTGTGTGGAGATCCACCACTAAGCCACCAGGACTCATGTTTAGGTTGGGCTCCCACATGTCAACTGTGAGGAGGTCTACCACTAAGCTACCAGGACTCATGATGAGGTTGGGCTCCTTCAGGTTAATTGTGTGGAGATCCACCACTAAGCCACCAGGACTCACATTTAGGTTGGGCTCCTTCAGGTGAACTGTGAGGAGGTCTACAACTAAGCCACCAGGACTCATGCTGAGGTTGGGCTCCTTCAGGTTAACTGTGTGGAGATCCACCATTAAGCCACCAGGACTCATGTTGAGGTTGGGCTCCTTCAGGTTAACTGTGTGGAGATCCACCATTAGGCCACCAGGACTCATGTTTAGGTTGGGCTACTTCAGGTCAACTGTGTGGAGATCCACCACTAAGCCACCAGGACTCATGTTGAGATTGGGCCCCATAAGGTCGACTGTGTGGAGGTCCACCACTAAGCCACCAGGACTCATGTTTAGTTTTACTCACTCGCATCAAAGTTGAACCTCTTCAGGTCAACTGTGTTAAAGGCCACTACTAAGCTACCAGGACCTATGTTGTTGTTGGCCATCTTCAGGTCAACGGTATTAAAGTTCACCACCAGGCCATCAGGACTCATGTTGAGGTTGGGCCTCTTCTAGTCAGCTGTGTGAAGGTCCACCACTAAGCCACCAGGATTCATGTTGAGGTTGGGCCCCTTCTAGTCAGCTGTGTGAAGGTCCATCACTAAGCCATCAGGACTCATGTTGAGGTTGGGCCCCTTCTAATCACCTGTGTGGAGGTACACCGCTAAGCCATCAGGACTCATGTTGAGGTTGGGCCCCTTCTAATCAGTTGTGTGGAGGTACACCGCTAAGCCACCAGGACTCATGTTGAGGTTGGGCCCCTTCTAATCAGTTGTATTGAGGTACACCGCTAAGCCACCAGGACTCATGTTGAGGTTGGGCCCCTTCTAATCAGTTGTGTGGAGGCACACCGCTAAGCCACCAGGACTCATGTTGAGGTTGAGCCCCTTGTAGTCAGTTGTGTGAAGGTCCACCACTAAGCCACCAGGACTCATGTTGAGGTTGGGCCCCTTCTAATCAGTTGTGTGGAGGTACACCGCTAAGCCACCAGGACTCATGTTGAGGTTGAGCCCCTTGTAGTCAGTTGTGTGAAGGTCCACCACTAAGCCACCGGGACTCATCTTGAGGTTGGGCCCCTTTTAGTCAGTTGTGTGAAGGAATACCACTAAGCCATGAGGACTCATGTAGAGGTTGGGCCCCTTCTAATCAGCTGTGTGGAGGTACACCGCTAAGCCACCAGGACTCATGTTGAGGTTGGGCCCCTTCTAGTCAGCTGTGTGAAGGTCCACCACTAAGCCACCAGGACTCATGTTTAGGTTGGGCCCCTTTTAGTCAGCTGTGTGAAGGTCCATCACTAAGCCATCAGGACTCATGTTGAGGTTGGGCCCCTTCTAATCAGTTGTGTGGAGGTACACCGCTAAGCCACCAGGACTCATGTTGAGGTTGAGCCCCTTGTAGTCAGTTGTGTGAAGGTCCACCACTAAGCCACCGGGACTCATCTTGAGGTTGGGCCCCTTTTAGTCAGTTGTGTGAAGGAATACCACTAAGCCATGAGGACTCATGTAGAGGTTGGGCCCCTTCTAATCAGCTGTGTGGAGGTACACCGCTAAGCCACCAGGACTCATGTTGAGGTTGGGCCCCTTCTAGTCAGCTGTGTGAAGGTCCACCACTAAGCCACCAGGACTCATGTTGAGGTTGGGCCCCTTTTAGTCAGCTGTGTGAAGGTCCATCACTAAGCCATCAGGACTCATGTTGAGGTTGGGCCCCTTCTAATCAGTTGTGTGGAGGTACACCGCTAAGCCACCAGGACTCATGTTGAGGTTGAGCCCCTTGTAGTCAGTTGTGTAAAGGTCCACCACTAAGCCACTGGGACTCATCTTGAGGTTGGGCCCCTTTTAGTCAGTTGTGTGAAGGAATACCACTAAGCCATCAGGACTCATGTTGAGGTTGGGCCCCTTCTAATCAGCTGTGTGGAGGTACACCGCTAAGCCACCAGGACTCATGTTGAGGTTGAGCCCCTTCTAGTCAGCTGTGTGAAGGTCCACCACTAAGCCACAAAGACTCATGTTTGAGATTGGGCCCCTTCTAATCAGCTGTGTGGAGGTCCACCACTAAGCCACCAGGATTCATGTTGAGGTTGGGCCCCTTCTAGTCAGCTGTGTGAAGGTCCATCACTAAGCCATCAGGACTCATGTTGAGGTTGGGCCCCTTCTAATCACCTGTGTGGAGGTACACCGCTGAGCCATCAGGACTCATGTTGAGGTTGGGCCCCTTCTAATCAGTTGTGTGGAGGTACACCGCTAAGCCACCAGGACTCATGTTGAGGTTGGGCCCCTTCTAATCAGTTGTATTGAGGTACACTGCTAAGCCACCAGGACTCATGTTGAGGTTGGGCCCCTTCTAATCAGTTGTGTGGAGGCACACCGCTAAGCCACCAGGACTCATGTTGAGGTTGAGCCCCTTGTAGTCAGTTGTGTGAAGGTCCACCACTAAGCCACCGGGACTCATCTTGAGGTTGGGCCCCTTTTAGTCAGTTGTGTGAAGGAATACCACTAAGCCATGAGGACTCATGTAGAGGTTGGGCCCCTTCTAATCAGCTGTGTGGAGGTACACCGCTAAGCCACCAGGACTCATGTTGAGGTTGGGCCCCTTCTAGTCAGCTGTGTGAAGGTCCACCACTAAGCCACCAGGACTCATGTTGAGGTTGGGCCCCTTTTAGTCAGCTGTGTGAAGGTCCATCACTAAGCCATCAGGACTCATGTTGAGGTTGGGCCCCTTCTAATCAGTTGTGTGGAGGTACACCGCTAAGCCACCAGGACTCATGTTGAGGTTGAGCCCCTTGTAGTCAGTTGTGTAAAGGTCCACCACTAAGCCACTGGGACTCATCTTGAGGTTGGGCCCCTTTTAGTCAGTTGTGTGAAGGAATACCACTAAGCCATCAGGACTCATGTTGAGGTTGGGCCCCTTCTAATCAGCTGTGTGGAGGTACACCGCTAAGCCACCAGGACTCATGTTGAGGTTGAGCCCCTTCTAGTCAGCTGTGTGAAGGTCCACCACTAAGCCACAAAGACTCATGTTTGAGATTGGGCCCCTTCTAATCAGCTGTGTGGAGGTCCACCACTAAGCCACCAGGACTCATGTTGAGGTTGGGCCCCTTCTAATCAGCTGTGTGGAGGTCCACCACTAAGCCACCAGGACTCATGTTGAGGTTGGGCCCCTTGTAGTCAGTTGTGTGAAGGTCCACCACTAAGCCACCAGGACTCATGTTGAGGTTGGGCCACTTCTGGTGAACTCTTCCTCGGGTCTTGCATTGGCGTGTGGACCTTATAATGTCATTCTATGGATTCCATGGTGGTCACTAGGTTGAAGGCCGGTCTCCAAAGTCCCAATCCAACAACCCTCATCCATAGACCCATAGAGGGGCCACAAGTTCTGACGGGCAGGCGGTGTTGACGTGAAGAAAACCCAACATCAGCTTAGGTACTAGTGGCCTAGTGGGGAACCTCCACCGATGACATGAAGAGACATCACTGATCCTTGAAGATAGCGGTCAGCGGTGGCCCCCATGCCCTGTCAGTGGCCCCGGTGGGGAGCCTCCGCTAACATCCAATATTCATCCTGAAGATCATGACAAGTGAACATCTCACTGACCAAAGGAGGGAAATCTAATTGTTCAGACAAGATAATTCTACACGAAGCGGCTCAGGAGCTAAATCTGACCCATCAAGGGGAAAGCTCGACTGACGGGCGACTAAATCTGCATCTTCTCATTCCCGCAGCCTGACAGCCTCTCATTTCCCACAGATATTAATAGCAGCGACATATTCTGCTTCATACAAAGCCAGCGCAGGATGCATCCAAAACCCCCCAATCCCCCCCCCGGGGGGCCGCACTGTATAGGGTGTAGGGGGGATTGTGGGGTGTAGGGGGCAATGCCAATAATGAAAAATAAGATTCATCATTATTATTACTACTGATATAATAGTTGGTTTTGTTTTCAGCTGCTAAGAAATTGTTACATTGTTGCAAATAATGTTGTTTTGTAATATTTAAATATAATTTTGTAACTTTTTTTAGGAGTTTCAAATGACAAAATAATATGTATTAAATTTTTTTATAGAAACTACTATAAAAAATAATATAAATAGTATAAGAAAATGTTTAATTAAAGAGATAAAAAAATACTAATAATATTTAAAAAGTAATAATATTAATAATAATAAATAATATGAATATCTTTTTATTATGATGAATGAACAATCTAAAAGGCAAATAACAACAAATAAACTTTAAGAAAAGATTACGTTATAATACATTAAAAAAAAAAAAAAAAATATATATATATATATATATATATATATACATATATATATATATATATATATATATATATACTTATTTATTTTTTGGGGGGGAGACGTAACCATACAAATTATATATATATATATATATATATATATATATATATATATATATATATACATCTATACATAAAATTATTTTTTTTATTATTTTTTTATGTATTTTTAGATGTAAGCAAAATAAAAACAAGAAAATAGAATATTTGTGAAATACGGAACATTGAAGGCGAATGCGACGTCGATGGAGGCTGCGTAACCCGCACACATACATCTCTGCTGCGCTCACGGGGTGGCAGATTTACAGTTTTCTAAAAAAAATTTTTTCATATAACAAGGAGCCATATTATCTTTATAAAGAAAGAAACTCAGTGTAAAGTGAAAATCTACCGACCGATGGAAAACAAACACGGACACAGCTTATTCCATGATACCGTGCTCTGCTGCTTCATAATATAAACAGCCATATACACAGCTATAAAGATACAGCAAAATAATCTGATAGTATGTAGCATAAATAATAATAATAATGATAATAATCATAATTATTATTAATATATATATATAGAAAACATTTAATAAAATTATATAATAATAACATTTTATTTCTATTATTATTAATTATTATTTCATTCTTACCGTACATTATTAATTGATATATTTTTTCTATTATTATTATTTCTTTAATTTATTTTTTATCAAATTTTTTATAATTCATTTTTTTTGCATTACTATGTATTTTTACATCATGACGGTATTTTATGTTGTTCACTTTATAAGTATATATTTATTTTTTGTACTTTTCATATAATTATTTCATTTTTATTTGTTAATTTACTTTCATTTTTTTCATTATCAACATATTTTTGTATTACTTTTTATTTTTACAGCATTACGGTATTTTTGCAGTTCTTTTTTTTTTTTTAATATTTTTATTTAATTTTTCATTTTTTTTGTTCAGAACTCAAAATTTTCTCAAAGGTGTTTTAACCATCTGGTCAGGATTTCGAATAAGGCCCCATAGGCCGGGTCTAAGGTCGGCAGAATTACTCAGATAGTAGTCTGTTTATTCTTTAGCACCGTCTTGTGCCGCCATATGGTGCTTTGTAAATCGCCGCGTGATGAAGATATTCTCTCCTACAAGTAAAGTTTCCTTTACCCTCCATAAAACAGGATCTGATGTGAAATAAAATGATCCGTAGGAAAAACTTGGTGTGAATTGGAGGCGTAAGGAGGGAACGTCTATGGGTGAAGGCACCTACAGCGAGCACCCGGGCCGAACTATATATATATCACCTCCTAATATAGTGATAATTACACTGGTTATATGAAGGCCCATCTGCTATGTAACCTTAGCCTATGGATGTGTAAATATATCTATTTCTGCGATGACATCACAACAATCTGGTTATTTACCCATTTGATTTTATTGTGGGGGGGGGGGGAACATATTTTTCCAGAAACTGGATGATGTGAAGAGTGACTTATTTCTTATATTTTTTTTATTTCCATTTATATTGTAAATAAACATTACATCATTGGGGCGAATCTACTCCACTTTTTTGTTGCCTAAAACATAATTTACATGTATTTCCTAAAGGTGAGACACTTCATAGGTGGGGCTAATTTTTGACTCCACCCATGAGGAGTTTTATCACAGATCACAGATTTATCACCTGTCTTAGTCCTTTTTCAGTGCAGTGTTTTTGTAGTGTTGCGCCCCCTGTGGGGACTGTTATTCCTGACATGTGACCTCTGTGCTCTGCTTTTCATTGTTAAGTAAAAGATCCTGGAAATCTCTATAACAATTCTTGTAGAATTTATTTGGATATTAAAGCGTGAGACGTCTCATCTGCCGGAGATGATTGATATCATTTTATGGGTGTCAGACATCGAGCACTTTTAAGGCCTCTCATCCATCTCTCGCTCTGTCAGCGACTACGGAATCTTCTCTGAAATTTATGTTCTCAAAAGATCAAATGTAACGACCATTGTCACAGGACACTTCTACATGTCTCCCCCGACTTCTGGATATAAGGGAAGTATTTGTATTGTACATGTAGTGACATCACTGTACAGGACACTTCTACATGTCTCCCCCTGGTTTCTGGGTATAGTAGGTATTTGTATTGTACATGTAGTGACATCACTGTACAGGACACTTCTACATGTCTCCCCCTGGTTTCTGGGTATAGTAGGTATTTGTATTGTACATGTAGTGACATCACTGTACAGGACACTTCTACATGTCTCCCCTGGTTTCTGGGTATAGGGGGGTATTTGTATTGTACATGTAATGACATCACTGTACAGGACACTTCTACATGTCTCCCCCCTGGTTTCTGGGTATAGGGGGGTATTTGTATTGTACATGTAATGACATCACTGTACAGGACACTTCTACATGTCTCCCCCTGGTTTCTGGGTATAGGGGGGTATTTGTATTGTACGTGTAATGACATCACTGTACAGGACACTTCTACATGTCTCCCCTGGTTTCTGGGTATAGTAGGTATTTGTATTGTACATGTAGTGACATCACTGTACAGGACACTTCTACATGTCTCCCCCGGCTTCTGGGTATAGGGGGGTATTTGTATTGTACGTGTAATGACATCACTGTACAGGACACTTCTACATGTCTCCCCCCAGTTTCTGGGTATAGTAGGTATTTGTATTGTACATGTAATGACATCACTGTACAGGACACTTCTACATGTCTCCCCCTGGTTTCTGGGTATAGTAGGTATTTGTATTGTACATGTAATGACATCACTGTACAGGACACTTCTACATGTCTCCCCCTGGTTTCTGGGTATAGTAGGTATTTGTATTGTACGTGTAATGACATCACTGTACAGGACACTTCTACATGTCTCCCCCGGCTTCTGGGTATAGGGGGGTATTTGTATTGTACGTGTAATGACATCACTGTACAGGACACTTCTACATGTCTCCCCCCGGTTTCTGGGTATAGTAGGTATTTGTATTGTACATGTAATGACATCACTGTACAGGACACTTCTACATGTCTCCCCCTGGTTTCTGGGTATAGTAGGTATTTGTATTGTACATGTAATGACATCACTGTACAGGACACCTCTACATGTCTTCCCCGGTTTCTGGGTTTAGTAGGTATTTGTATTGTACATGTAATGACATCACTGTACAGGACACTTCTACATGTCTCCCCCAGGTTTCTGGGTATAGTAGGTATTTGCATTGTACATGTAATGACATCACTGTACAGGACACTTCTACATGTCTCCCCCGGTTTCTGGGTATAGGGGGTATTTGTATTGTACATGTAATGACATCACTGTACAATACACTTCTACATGTCTCCCCTGGTTTCTGGGTATAGTAGGTATTTGTATTGTACATGTAATGACATCACTGTACAGGACACTTCTACATGTCCCCCCGGTTTCTGGGTATAGTAGGTATTTGTATTGTACATGTAATGACATCACTGTACAGGACACTTCTACATGTCCCCCCGGTTTCTGGGTATTGTACGTGTAATGACATCACTGTACAGGACACTTCTACATGTCTCCCCCCCGGTTTCTGGGTATAGTAGGTATTGGTATTGTACATGTAATGACATCACTGTACAGGACACTTCTACATGTCTCCCCCCCGGTTTCTGGGTATAGTAGGTATTTGTATTGTACATGTAATGACATCACTGTACAGGACATTTCTACATGTCCCCCCGGTTTCTGGGTATAGTAGGTATTTGTATTGTACGTGTAATGACATCACTGTACAGGACACTTCTACATGTCTCCCCCCCCGGTTTCTGGGTATAGTAGGTATTTGTATTGTACATGTAATGACATCACTGTACAGGACACTTCTACATGTCTCCCCCGGTTTCTGGGTATAGGGGGTATTTGTATTGTACATGTAATGACATCACTGTACAATACACTTCTACATGTCTCCCCTGGTTTCTGGGTATAGTAGGTATTTGTATTGTACATGTAATGACATCACTGTACAGGACACTTCTACATGTCCCCCCGATTTCTGGGTATAGTAGGTATTTGTTTTGTACATGTAATGACATCACTGTACAGGACACTTCTACATGTCTCCCCCCTGGTTTCTGGGTATAGGGGGGTATTTGTATTGTACATGTAATGACATCACTGTACAGGACACGTCTACATGTCTCCCCCGGTTTCTGGGTATAGTAGGTATTTGTATTGTACATGTAATGACATCACTGTACAGGGCACTTCTACATGTCTCCCCCGGTTTCTGGGTATAGGGGGGTATTTGTATACTTTCTTCTTTCTTCTTCCTCCTCTCATCTTCTTTCCCTTCCTCCTCTCTTCTTACTCTCCCATCCTCTCTTCCTCCCCTTCCTCATCTCTTCTTACTCTCCCCTCCTCTCTTCTTTCTCTTCCACCTCTCCTCTTTTCTCTCCTACTCTCCTCTCTTCTTCTCTCATTTGTTTTCTTCTCTTCTTTCTCTCCCCTCCATTCTTCTTTCTCTTTCTCCACTCTTCTTTCTCTTCCTCCTCTCTTTCTTCCTCCTCCTCTTCTCTCTACTTCTTTCATCTCTTCTCTTCTCCTCTCCTCTTCTGCTCTCCTCTCTTCTTTCTCTTCCTCCTCTCTTTCCTGTTCTCTCCTCTCTTCTTTCTCTTCCTCCTCTCTTCCCTGTTCTCTCCTCTCTTCTTCTCTCATCTCTCTTCTTCCCTCCTCCTCTCTTCTTTCTTTTTTTCCTCCCTTCTACATTCTCCTCCTTTCCTCTTCTTTCTCCTGTTTCCTTCTCCCCTCTCTGGTCTCTTCTTTCTCTTCACCCTCTCCTCTTCTCTCCTGTCTCCTCCCCTCTATTCTTTTTTTTTTCCCTCTCAATTTCATTCCTGTCTCCTCCCCTCTTTCTTCTTCCTCCTCTCCTCTTCTCTCCTGTCTCCTCTCTCTTCTTTCTGTTCCTCCTCTTCTCTTCTCTCCTGTCTTCTCCTCTTGCTCGTTTCTTCCTCCTCTCCTCTTCTCTCCTGTCTCCTCTCCTCATCTCCTCTCCTCTTCTCTCCTCCTCTCTCTTCTTTCGCTTCCTCCTCTCCTCTTCTTTCCTGTCTCCTCTCTTCTTCCTCCCCTTCCTCCTTTCTTCCTGCTCTCCTCTTCTCTCCTGTCTCTTCTTCTCCTCTCTTCTTCCTTCCCTTCCTCCTTTCTTCCTGTTCTCCTCTTCTCTCCTGCCTCATCTCCCCTGTCTCATCTCCTCTCTCTTCTTTCTCTTCCTCCTCTCCTCTTCTCTCCTTTCTCCTCTCCTCTTCTCTTTTTCTCTTCCTCCTCTCCTCTTCTGTCTCCTCCCCTCTCTATTCTTTCTCTTCCTATTCTCCTCTTCTCTCCTGTCTCCTCCCCTCTCTCTTCTTTCTCTTCCTCCTCTTCTCTTCTCTCCTGTCTCCTCGTCTCCTCTCTTCCTCTTTCTTCTTTCTCTTCTCTTCTCTCCTGTCTCCTCTTCTCGTCTCTTCTTCCGCCCCTTCCTCCTTTCTTCCCCCTCTGCTCTTCTCTCCTGTCTCCTCTTCTCCTCTCTTCTTCCTCCCCTTCCTCCTTTCTTTCTCCTCTCCTCTTCTCTCCTGTCTCTTTTTCCTCCCCTTCCTTATTATCTCTCCTCTTCTTCTCTTATTTCCTCTCCTCTTCTCTTATTTCCTCTCCTCTTCTTCTCTTATTATCTCTCCTCTTCTTCTCTTATTTCTTCTCATCTCTTATTTCCTCTCCTCTTCTTTCCTCTCATCTTCTTCTCCTATTTCCTCTCCTCTTCTTCTCTTATTTCCTCTTCTTCTCTTATTTCCTCTTCTTCTTTTATTTCCTCTTCTCTTCCTTCTCTTCCTCCTCTTTCCTGTTCTCTCCTCTCTTCTTTCTCTTCCTCCTCTCTTCCCTGTTCTCTCCTCTCTTCTCTAATCTCCTCTCGTCTTCCTTCCTCCTCTCCTCTCTTCTTCTTTTTCTCCCCTCCTCTCTTCTTTCTTTTTCTCCTCTCTTCTACTCTCTCCTTCTTTCCTCTTCCCTTCTCCCCTCTCCTGTCTCTTCTTTCTCTTCACCCTCTCCTCTTCTCTCCTGTCTCCTCCCCTCTCTTCTTTTTTTCTTCCTCTCATTCCTGTGTCCTCCCTTCTTTCTTCCTCCTCTCCTCTTCTCTCCTCTCCTCTCTCTTCTTTCTGTTCCTCCTCTCCTCTTCTCTTCTTTCTCCTCTCCTCTCCTTTCTCCTTCCTCCTCGCCTTCTTCTCTCCTGTCTCCTCTCCTCTCTCTTCTTTCTGTTCCTTCTCTCCTCTTCTCTCCTGTCTTCTCTCCTCTCTTCTCCTCTTCCTTGTTTCTTCTTCCTCTCCTCTTCTCCTGTCTTCTCTCTCTTTTTTTCTCTTCCTCCTCTCCTCTTTTCTCCTGTCTCTTCCTCCTCTCCTCTTCTCTCCTGTCTCCTGTCCTCTCTCTTCTTTCTTTTCATCCCTCCCTTCTTTCTTTTCCTCCTCTCCTCTTCGCTCCTGTCTCCTCTCCTCTCTCTTCTTTCTCCTCTCCTCTTCTTTCTTCTTCCTCCTCTCCTCTTCTCTCCTGTCTCCTCTCCTCTTCTTTCTTCTTCCTCCTCTCCTCTTTTCTCCTGTCTCCTCATCTCCTCTACTCTTCTCTCCTCCTCTCTCTTCTTTCTCTTCCTCCTCTCCTCTTCTCTCCTGTCTCCTCTTTTCTCTCCCCTTCCTCCTTTCTTCCTGCTCTCCTCTTCTCTCCTGTCTCTTCTTCTCCTCTCTTCTTCCTCCCCTTCCTCCTTTCTTCCTGCTCTCCTCTTCTCTCCTGTTTCCTCTTCTCCTCTCTTCTTCCTCCACTTCATCCTTTCTTCGTGTTCTCCTCTTCTCTCCTGCCTCCTCTTCTCCTCTCTTCTTCCTCCACTTCATCCTTTCTTGCTGCTCTCCTCTTCTCTCCTGTTTCCTCTTCTCCTCTCTTCTTCCTCCACTTCATCCTTTCTTCATGTTCTCCTCTTCTCTCCTGCCTCCTCTCCTCTCTTCATCTCTTCCTCCTTTCTTCCTCCTCTCCTCTCTCCTCCCAATCTCTTTTCCCCTTTTCATCCACTTCCCACCGCCAATCCCCATTTGGCACAGCCTTTCAGAATCTCGTCCTTGACATCCTTGACATTGGCTTTTAGAGTCAGCTGTCACTTTGTCGACTGCCCGTTCCACTGTCACCGTCTATCACGATGCCTGTCTAACAGCACATCGCCAGAAATCAACCCCCCAGATCTGCCTTGCACGGCCCAGCTGTACGGATCTGCTCTGCGAGTATCTGCGCTCCGCGGTTTGATTCGACATTCCCTCTAATATACTGTTTGACGGAAACACTTGCGGAATAAGCGGAGAGGCCGTCAGAACTGCAGAACGCCGATGTCTCTGGCAGCGATCTTGATACAGTTGTGTTTAATACCTTTTGTTCCTTCACAGACCTATTAGTCTTTTTTTTCCCTCAGCGCCGTATCTGGCGGCATTGTGCGCTTTCTCCGCTCTGTGATTATATTGACGAACAGAATGACAGACTCTGGGCTCTGCGCGTCCGGCGCTTCTCTCTCGCAGAGACCGTACACTGGAAATGTCACTTCTCACTCACGGCCCCTCATGATTACAGGGGGCGAGCCCACCCCTCCATCTTCCTTCCCCGAGCCTTATGATTTATGCAGGGTTTAAATTATTGTTTGTGTTAAATTGTTTCTACCAATGCTATTCAGGAACGCGAAGTTGTCAGATTAACTGCTGGCCTGCTTCATTAGGTGCGCATAATTTTATATTCCCTCTTGGAAATCTAAATAGCAGCCATTTCCTACCCAAACAGGCCGCAAAACAAAGACCCCATTCACAGTGAGTGGGCAATTCTGTATCATGCTTTGTATTGTGAAACAACCTTGTTACTAAGAGGAGGAGGAGGAAGAAAAAAAAAACGAAAACGCGCGACTCTACAAGAAAGGAATTTCTGTCTGGATATTCGCCGCTCCGAACACTCAAGTCTTTTATTATTAATTACTAGATGTTGATTCTTCAAATTACTAAGTTTTCGCTGAAAGACGGCGCTTTATTAATTTCCATTTACATATTCGCCGACAGCTGAACGGTAATTGAGTCTTTTTTTTTTTTTTTTAAATTTTTTTTTCTTCTTTTTTTCCCTTTTTGGAATTTGCATATAAAATTGTAATCAAAAGAAATGCAAAGCTGTGTTACTTAACAGGCTATTATGGCGCCACTGTCTCCTGTCTTCTGTCTAATAATCCACCGGCAATCAAGTGTCATATCGGGGGCCTATCAAGCCGGGCGCCTTCTTTAATCATGTTTCGATGAATGCCGCGTAATTGTTTGATTTCTCAATAAAAGTCGGTGTGGTTTTTTCTCTCTTTTCTTTTTTTAAGCGTTATCAATATTTTTGTTTGTTTTGAATGCTTTTGATGGGAGAATAATCGTATTAAATGGGAATTAGCGGCCCCTTTTTTTTTATGTATTCCGGCTGTATGGAAGGACCAAGGCGGCTTCGTAATAATCACCGCGCCATTCTTTTTACGCGCGAGGCTGGGTTTCGGAGCCAGAAGTTGTCCTGCGATTTCTTTACATGTTCGTGGTTTGTTGACGTTGGATACAAAGTGACAACAATGTAGCTGGATGGAGCCCATTGTATGAAGTCCGCCATTACTAGCCCCCCCCCCCCGCCCCCCCGGGGTTCTGATGTAACACAAGCGCCATAGTGGCCCAGGTATCTTCGGAAGTTGGCCAACACTCCTAAAATTCATTGTATTTAGCTAAAAAAGAAGGGATCATTTTTTTTACAGACTTAGTTGGATGGAGAGGCATTGTAGTCGTCGACTACTAACTCTAAGGGATTTCATTGGAGTTGGCCAACAATCCTTAATTCATTGTACACAGCTTTGGTCTCAGATTGTGGCCCTCCGGATGTTGCAAAACTTCAACTCCCAGCATGTCAGGACAGCCAAAAGTCTGTATGCCTTCTCCAGAGGATGCACACTGTCCCGGAAAGGTAATTCAAGGCTTCCCTTTGTGCAGTGGTCTTTAAACTGCAGTCCTCCAGGTGTTACAAAACTTCAACTCCCAGCATGCCCGGACAGCCGTTGGCTGTGAGTTGAAGTTTGGCCACATCTGGGGGGGGGGGGGGGGGGGCACAGTTTGAGACCGCTGATCTAAATGAAGAATACATTGCATGAAGTCATCCTATGACTTCCTACAACTAGGGGCCACTTGGTATTAGCTATTGCCACCTTCCATTGTATTTGGCACTGGGTGATGCCCCAGGTATCTTGTGAGGTGCCAGTGCTCATCACTAGGGGCCACTTGGTATTAGCTATTACCACCTTCCATTGTATTGGCACTGGGTGATGCCCCAAGTATCTTGTGAGGTGCCAGCGCTCATTACAAGGGGTCACTTGGTATTAGCTATTGCCACCTTTGTATTGGCACTGGGTGATGCCCCAGGTATCTTGTACGGTGCCAGCGCTTACCATTAGGGGCCACTTGGCATTAGCTATTGCCACCTTCCATTGTATTGGCACTGGGTGGTGCCCCAGGTATCTTGTACGGTGCCAGTGCTCACCATTAGGGGCCACTTGGCATTAGCTATTGCCACCTTCCATTGTATTCGCACTGGGTGGTGCCCCAGGTATCTTGTACGGTGCCAGCGCTCATCACTAGGGGCCACTTGGCATTAGCTATTGCCACCTTCCATTGTATTTGGCACTGGGTGGTACCCCAGGTATCTTGTACAGTGCCAGCGCTCACCAATAGGGGCCACTTGGCATTAGCTATTGCCACCTTCCATTGTATTTGGCACTGGGTGGTGCCCCAGGTATCTTGTACGGTGCCAGCGCTCATCACTAGGGGCCACTTGGCATTAGCTATTGCCACCTTCCATTGTATTTGGCACTGGGTGGTGCCCCAGGTATCTTGTACGGTGCCAGCGCTCATCACTAGGGGCCACTTGGTATTAGCTATTGCCACCTTCCATTGTATTGGCACTGGGTTGTGCTCCAGGTATCTTGTGAGGTGCCAGTGCTCATCACTAGGGGCCACTTGGCATTAGCTATTGCCACCTTTGTATTGGCACTGGGTGATGCCCCGGGTATCTTGTACGTGCCAGGGCTCATCACTAGGGGCCACTTGGCATTAGCTATTGCCACCTTTGTATTGGCACTGGGTGGTGCCCCAGGTATCTTCTGAGGTGCCAGCGCTCATCACTAGGGGCCACTTGGTATTAGCTATTAACACCTTTGTATTGGCACTGGGTGATGCCCCAGGTATCTTTTGAGGTGCCAGCGCTCATCACTAGGGGCCACTTGGTATTAGCTATTGCCACCTTTGTATTGGCACTGGGTGATGCCCCAGGTATCTTGTACGTGCCAGGGCTCATCACTAGGGGCCACTTGGCATTAGCGATTGCCACCTTCCATTGTATTGAGGTTGCCAACACCTTTATATTCATTATATATAGCAAACAAAGTCACTAAAGATATAGCTAGATGGAAAGTCCATTTCACGTGGTACTAAGGGGCTCAGATCTCTTAGCACCAGTTATTGCCACATTCGATCTTATGGGCACTGGGTGGTCTATGTTGGCCCAGGTGGGTATCTTCTGAGTTTGCCAACAATCCTCAATTCATTGTATATAGCAAACAACGTAACAAAAGATGCAGCCAGATATTCATCAGATAAAGTCTCCATTACTTAGCATTAGAGGCTCAGAAATTGGCACCAGCTATTGCCACACTCAATTGTACTTGCCCCCGTGTTCCATGGTGGCCCCGGCATCTTCTGAGTTTGCCAACAATCTTTGTATAAGGCAACAAAGTGACAATTGTTTACAGATATAGTGGGATGGAGAGACATTATATGGAGTTGTCTTCTACCAGCACTGGGGGGGTCCGGATCTCCTGGCTCCAGCTATTGCAACAACTGACAGTATTGGCACCAGATGCCCCATGGTGACCCGGGTATTTTGTGAGTTTTCCAACAATTCTGAATTCAATGAATATAACGGACACAAGTGAATTGTTTTTACAGACTTAGTTGGATGGAGGGTCCATTGTATGAAGTCGTCTACTACCAGCACTAGGGGTCCGGATCTCCTGGCTCCAGCTATTGCCCCATTTATTTGTATTGGTGCCCAGTGCCCCATGGTGGTGCAGGTATCTACTGACTTTGAAAACACCTCTCTATTCATTGTATATATAGCAAACAAAGTAACAAATGATGTATCTAGATGGAGAGTCCATTGTATAACGTCATCCATTACTTAGCACTAGGGGCCACTTGGCGCCAGTTATTGCCACATTTAATTGTATTGGCACGGGATGCTCCATGGTGCCCGGGTATCTTCTGATTTTGCCAACACCTCTCTATTCATTGTATCTAGATGGAGAGTCCATTGTATAACGTCATGCATTACTTAGCACTAGGGGCCACTTGGCGCCAGTTATTGCCACATTTAATTGTATTGGCACGGGATGTTCCATGGTGCCCGGGTATCTTCTGATTTTGCCAACACCTCTCTATTCATTGTATCTAGATGGAGAGTCCATCACATGACGTCTCATTACTAACACACGCGGCCCAGGTCTCCTGGTTCCAGGACGTTCGCTTGTTTTGGTGCCCGGTATATTCTGGATTCATTGTATATAACAAAGGACAATCTGACGCCAAGTGCCCAGAAGCTGCCGGCGCCCAGGGTTACTATAATCCATCTTATGTGTAGTAACGTTCCTTCTTCATGATGTCGCCCCCGGATCCATCACTCATCTCCGACCACAAGGTTCTGAATCACAGCAGAAAATAGAAAGAGGAAGAACCCCGACTCCATCAGTCAGAGATTATTCATCTGTTGCCATGTTTATCTGGTGTGTGGTGGGGAAAGGGACAGACAAGGTAAATGACTCTTATTGTAACAAGTGGTGAGTGATGAATGATGACTGATGGATGAGTTATCCCACCGACCCCCCAGGATACAACATATTCACTCAGCAGTGGACGAGAATACATGGTTGGTAGATCCTACTCCAGGAATGAAGGATGAGACAAGAAAATACAAGGAGACATCTGAGTGATGAATGATGAGTGATGACATACAGGGAGACATCTGAGTGATGAATGATGAGTGATGACATACAGGGAGACATCTGAGTGATGAATGATGAGTGATACATTATGAGGGATACATGATGGGTGATACATGATGAGTTATATATGATGGGTGATACATGATGAGTGATATATGATGGGTGATACATGATGAGTGATATATGATGGGTGATACATGATGGGTGATACATGATGAGTTATATATGATGAGTGATACATGATGAGTGATACATAATGAGTGATATATGATGAGTGATACATAATGAGTGATACATGATGGGTGATACATGATGAGTGATATATGATGAGTGATATATGATGGGTGATACATGATGAGTGATACATGATGGGTGATACATGATGGGTAATACATGATGAGTGATATATGATGGGTGATACATGATGGGTGATACATGATGGGTGATATATGATGGGTGATACATGATGAGTTATATATGATGAGTGATACATGATGAGTGATACATAATGAGTGATATATGATGAGTGATACATAATGAGTGATACATGATGAGTGATACATGATGAGTGATATATGATGAGTGATATATGATGGGTGATACATGATGAGTGATACATGATGGGTGATACATGATGAGTGATACATGATGAGTGATATATGATGGGTGATACATGATGAGTGACATATGATGAGTGATATATGATGGGTGATACATGATGAGTGATATATGATGGGTGATACATGATGAGTGATATATGATGGGTGATACATGATGGGTGATACATGATGAGTGATATATGATGGGTGATACATGATGAGTGATATATGATGAGTGATATATGATGGGTGATACATGATGAGTGATATATGATGGGTGATACATGATGAGTAATAAATGATGAGTGATACATGATGAGAGATATATGATGGGTGATACATGATGAGTGATATATGATGGGTGATACATGATGAGAGATATATGATGGGTGATACATGATGAGTGATATATGATGGGTGATACATGATGAGTGATATATGATGAGTGATATATGATGGGTGATACATGATGAGTGATATATGATGGGTGATACATGATGAGTAATAAATGATGAGTGATACATGATGAGAGATATATGATGGGTGATACATGATGGGTGATATATGATGGGTGATACATGATGAGTGATATATGATGGGTGATACATGATGAGTAATACATGATGAGTGATACATGATGAGTGATATATGATGGGTGATACATGATGAGTGATATGATGGGTGATACATGATGGGTGATACATGATGGGTGATATATGATGGGTGATACATGATGAGTGATATGATGGGTGATACATGATGAGTGATATATGATGGGTGATACATGATGAGTGATATATGATGGGTGATACATGATGAGTGATACATGATGGGTGATACATGATGAGTGATATATGATGGGTGATACATGAGGAGTGATACATGATGGGTGATACATGATGAGTGATATATGATGGGTGATACATGAGGAGTGATACATGATGGGTGATACATGATGAGTGATATATGATGGGTGATACATGATGAGTGATACATGATGAGTGATATATGATGGGTGATATATGATGGGTGATACATGATGGGTGATACATGATGGGTGATATATGATGGGTGATACATGATGAGTGATACATGATGGGTGATACATGATGAGTGATATATGATGGGTGATACATGATGGGTGATACATGATGAGTGATATATGATGGGTGATACATGATGAGTAATACATGATGAGTGATATATGATGGGTGATACATGATGAGTAATACATGATGAGTGATATATGATGGGTGATACATGATGGGTGATACATGATGAGTGATATATGATGGGTGATACATGATGGGTGATACATGATGGGTGATATATGATGGGTGATACATGATAAGTGATATATGATGGGTGATACATGATGGGTGATACATGATGAGTGATATATGATGGGTGATACATGATGGGTGATACATGATGAGTGATATATGATGGGTGATATATGATGAGTGATATATGATGGGTGATACATGATGAGTAATACATGATGAGTGATACATGATGAGTGATATATGATGGGTGATACATGATGGGTGATACATGATGGGTGATATATGATGGTGATATATGATGGGTGATACATGATGAGTGATATATGATGGGTGATATATAATGGGTGATACATGATGAGTGATATATGATGGGGGATACATGATGAGTAATACATGATGAGTGATACATGATGAGTGATATATGATGGGTGATACATGATGGGTGATACATGATGGGTGATACATGATGGGTGATACATGATGAAAGAATATAATAATAATGATACACAATGCTGGATACATGGTGAGTGATAAGTGAGGAGATAACATGATGACTGATATATAAATTAATATATAATAACTGATAAATACATTAATGTTTCTAGGGGGCGCTCTCTTGTCTCAGTGCAGATACATTGTTATATATATATATATATATATATATATATATATATATATATATATATATAAATAAATATATATATAACTTAAAAAAATGGTGCGGCACTCCAAATATCCAAAAAATAACTTATTTATTCCACATGTCAAACAGTGCGACGTTTCAGCCCCTCAATGGAGCTTTTTTCCAAGCATGCTTGGAGAAAAGCTCCATTGAGGGGCTGAAACGTCGCACTGTTTGACATGTGGAATAAATAAGTTATTTTTTGGATATTTGGAGTGCCGCACCATTATTTGAAGTTATCAATTGGCTGTGATCGAGCCTGAGGAGCTGGCACCCGTCTACTGTGGTATAGTAGTGCTGCATTTTTTTGGATATATAAATATATATATATATATATATATATATATATATATATATATATAGCAGCCTCTTCTCTGATGACTCTGGTTTTGTGGTCTTTTCGCCCCCGGCGGCGGTCCGGACGCGGTGACACACGGATATCATTTTAATGGAGGGCTATTGATTATTATCAGTGGACTCCGCAGAGTGAGATGGCCCCGTAATGTAATCATTAGTCGTCTGACTACGATCAATAGGACTCCCTGAATCCACAGAGCGCTAAAGTGAATGAGGAGCGGAGGGGAAACAATTACGGCCCCGCCGGCCGCCGGGAGGACCGCGAGGTGTTAATGGTCTCCAGTCGCTTTGGGACGATTCCAACCCGGAGAAACAAGCGTCCGGAAAAGTGATGGAGAAAGATTCATCGGGGTCAAGGAATATTGTTACATTGTGACATGTGATCTCCTCATTGTGTCTGTATATAAGGGGCGGGGGATGGGCTGGGACCCCTCTATATCACACAAGGGGCTCCTCATACTGTAATATAACAGTGAGGAGAGCAACTAACTGAGAGTGATGCCCCTCAGTACTGAGTCACTGACTGAACCGGCAGAATAGTGAGTGCAGCTCTGGAGGATAAGACATGATGTAACAGCAGAATAGTGAGTGCAGCTCCTGAGGATAAGACAGGATATAACAGCAGAATAGTGAGTGCAGCTCTGGAGGATACGACATGATGTAAAAGCAGAATAGTGAGTGCAGCTCTGGAGAATAAGACATGATGTAACAGCAGAATAGTGAGTGCAGCTCTGGAGAATAAGACATGATGTAACAGCAGAATAGTGAGTGCAGCTCTGGAGTATAAGACAGGATATAACAGCAGAATAGTGAGTGCAGCTCAGGAGGATAAGAAATGATGTAACAGCAGAATAGTGAGTGCGGCTCTGGAGAATAAGACATGATGTAACAGCAGAATAGTGAGTGCGGCTCTGGAGAATAAAACATGATGTAACAGCAGAATAGTGAGCGCAGCTCTGGAGAATAAGACATGATGTAACAGCAGAATAGTGAGTGCAGCTCTGGAGGATAAGACATGATGTAACAGCAGAATAGTGAGTGCAGCTCTGGAGGTGACTGTAGTATATATTTTTAGGGTGTAACTCAGAATTTAGATAGGTAAAGCAAAGATTTCAGTATTGCAGCTTTAACCTGAACACTTGCGCCCAGGAGCTGCGCTCTTCCTATATAATCATGCTCGCTCCGGGGTTTGCAGACGTCTTATGTGTTACTCCTGAAGGATCCTGGAATTTCGGGAGAGACATCTGAGGCTGCACAGAAATCTGCGGGAGACATCAGAGGAGACTATAATGGAAAGAGCCGCCGAACAAAGACTCGTCCGGGATGTAAATCGTCTTCTCGGTAACATAGAGGGTGGATGGTCAGTGTCTGCCATAGACTGTAGCAGTGCACAAAGCAGACGTACAGGGATGTGGGGGATACAATGGGGTTAATACTCCAAACACATCCAGAGCTGCCCCTAATTCTGCAGAGCTGACATCTCCCAGCATCCCCTGCTTGTTCTGTGGAGCTTAATCTGGTCCTTTGCATTAGGGCCGTTACGGCGCCAAATAGTAACGTGAGGAAGAACTCCGTCTCCCAGAATGCCGTGCAGTAGAGAGCTCCTCTGTGCGGGGGCACCCTCCTTCAGTCCTCTCCATCTCTTCCATTGTCCCATTTGCCTTGTTTTCGCCTCATTGTACGTCGCTTCCTCCTTTGTGGTCGGTTTTCGCTCTTATTCGGACGTCTGGGATTTTTCCTGTTGTTTTTCGGGAGGTTATTGTCAGGACAGGAAGCGCCGCTTTCTATATTTCACTTCTGCGCCGAAACCTTCAAGTGGAAGGAAAAGACACAATGTAGCAAATCCATCAACACCTCGAAATCTGGCCCAGAAGGCTCCAGAAACCAACTCAGGAGCATTGAGGAGGCGTGGCCTGGGATGTCAGGGGCGGGGCTTGTCAGTCACTGCTTTGTTTATAAACTCCCATCGGGCATCTCAGGTTAGAATTGGCTTCTGTTCTTCTGGGAGATGCCATTTTCTTTGAGGGCATCCAGAAGGAAATCCCCAGACATTGGTCCATCGCTCCACCAGGCCGGCCCAGAGGATACCCAAACCTTAGTCCTTACTAAGCAAAAGCACCCCCTAAAAATACCCCAGCCAGGGTGACCTTCCTGATGACCTTCAAACACAATAACCCTGGGCCTTACAGGGAGTTTCTCTAAAGGGTTTTTGTGCCTTGGGTTGCGGCCCAGGGTTGTTGCGATTGTGTTACTTTGCAGAAGAACCCATTGGTTTGGCCTTTGTCTCTTATGGTACCGCCTGTGATGGTATTACCCCTGTAGAGGACGCCCTACACTGGCTGCAGCTTTGTTACCTCTAGGTTTCTAGGCTCCGTCCCCATCCTTAGGGACTAGGGTGGAGCTAGGACAGCTATCAGCCTATCATTGGCTGGAGGGTGGTCATGTGACACACTACCAGAACTTGTACAGGGCAGACAAGGCCCCTGGGTAGAAAATGTCAACCCTTTAGACTCCATTTAGGATCAGTATGAAATATATATATATATAGTAATAGGTGTGGGACAGAGATGAAGACCCCGAGGACACAGTCACCCGAACAGTGTTCAGAGTAGGAAAATATGACTCTGTGCCGGGACACCACATTACATTCTACCTTCATTTATCTTCCTGTATCTTCCTATATATTCCTGTATATTCCTATATCTTCCTGTATTATCTTATATCTTCCTGTATTATCTTATATCTTCCTGTATTATCTTATATCTTCCTGTAGTATGTTATATCTTCCTGTATTATCCTGTATTATCTTATATCTTCCTGTATTATCTTATATCTTCCTATATCTTCCTGTATTATTTTATATCTTCCTATATCTTCCTGTATTATCTTGTATCTTCCTATATCTTCCTGTATTATCTTATATCTTTCTGTATTATCTTATATCTTCCTGTATTATCTTATATCTTCCTATATCTTCCTGTATTATCTTATATCTTCCTGTATTATCTTATATCTTCCTGTATTATCTTATATCTTCCTGTATTATCTTATATCTTCCTATATCTTCCTGTATTATTTTATATCTTCCTATATCTTCCTGTATTATCTTGTATCTTCCTATATCTTCCTGTATTATCTTATATCTTCCTGTATTATTTTATATCTTCCTATATCTTCCTGTATTATCTTATATCTTTCTGTATTATCTTATATCTTCCTGTATTATCTTATATCTTCCTATATCTTCCTGTATTATTTTATATCTTCCTATATCTTCCTGTATTATCTTGTATCTTCCTATATCTTCCTGTATTATCTTATATCTTCCTGTATTATTTTATATCTTCCTATATCTTCCTGTATTATCTTATATCTTCCTGTATTATCTTATATCTTCCTGTATTATTTTATATCTTCCTATATCTTCCTGTATTATCTTATATCTTCCTGTATTATCTTATATCTTCCTGTATTATCTTATATCTTCCTGTATTATCTTGTATCTTCCTATATCTTCCTGTATTATCTTATATCTTCCTATATCTTCCTGTTTTATCTTATATCTTCCTGTATTATCTTATATCTTCCTGTATTATCTTATATCTTCCTATATCTTCCTGTATTATCTTATATCTTCCTGTATTATCTTATATCTTCCTGTATTATCTTATATCTTCCTATATCTTCCTGTATTATCTTATATCTTCCTGTATTATCTTATATCTTCCTGTATTATCTTATATCTTCCTATATCTTCCTGTATTATCTTATATCTTCCTGTATTATCCTATATCTTCCTGTATTATCCTGTATCTTCCTGTATTATCCTATATCTTCCTGTATTATCTTATATCTTCCTGTATTATCTTGTATCTTCCTATATCTTCCTGTATTATCTTATATCTTCCTTTATTATCCTATATCTTCCTGTATTATCTTATATCTTCCTATATCTTCCTGTATTATCTTATATCTTCCTGTATTATCTTATATCTTCCTGTATTATCTTATATCTTCCTGTATTATCTTATATCTTCCTGTATTATCTTATATCTTCCTGTATTATCTTGTATCTTCCTATATCTTCCTGTATTATCTTATATCTTCCTGTATTATCTTATATCTTCCTGTATTATCTTATATCTTCCTGTATTATCTTGTATCTTCCTATATCTTCCTGTATTATCTTATATCTTCCTGTATTATCTTATATCTTCCTATATCTTCCTGTATTATCTTATATCTTCCTGTATTATCTTATATCTTCCTATATCTTCCTGTATTATCTTATATCTTTCTATATCTTCCTGTATTATCTTATATCTTCCTGTATTATCTTATATCTTCCTATATCTTCCTGTATTATCTTATATCTTCTTATATCTTCCTATATTATCTTATATCTTCCTGTATTATCTTATATCTTCCTGTATCTTCCTGTATTATCTTATATCTTTCTGTATTATCTTATATCGTCTTATATCTTCCTGTATTATCCTATATCTTCCTGTATTATCTTCTTATATCTTCCTGTATTATCTTATATCTTCCTGTATCTTCCTGTATTATTTTCTGTATCTTCCTGTATTATCTTCCTGTATCTTCCTGTATTATCTTATATCTTCCTATATCTTCCTGTATTATCTTATATCTTCCTGTATTATCTTCCTGTATCTTCCTGTATTATCTTATATCTTCCTATATCTTCCTGTATTATCTTATATCTTTCTATATCTTCCTGTATTATCTTATATCTTCCTGTATTATCTTATATCTTCCTGTATTATCTTATATCTTCCTGTATCTTCCTGTATTATTTTCTGTATCTTCCTGTATTATCTTCCTGTATCTTCCTGTATTATCTTATATCTTCCTATATCTTCCTGTATTATCTTATTTCTTCCTATATCTTCCTGTATTATCTTATATCTTTCTATATCTTCCTGTATTATCTTATATCTTCCTATATCTTCCTGTATTATCTTATATCTTCCTATATCTTCCTGTATTTTTTTATATCTTCCTGTATTATCTTATATCTTCCTGTATCTTCCTCTATTATCTTATATCTTCCTATATCTTCCTGTATTATCTTGTATCTTCCTGTATTATCTTATATCTTCCTATATCTTCCTGTATTATCTTACATCTTCCTGTATTATCTTATATCTTCCTATATCTTCCTGTATTATCTTATATCTTCCTGTATTATCTTGTATCTTCCTGTATTATCTTATATCTTCCTATATCTTCCTATATTATCTTATATCTTCCTGTATTTTCTTATATCTTCCTACATCTTCCTGTATTATCTTATATCTTCCTGTATTATCTTATATCTTCCTATATCTTCCTGTATTATCTTATATCTTCCTGTATTATCTTATATCTTCCTATATCTTCCTGTCTTATCTTATATCTTCCTGTATTATCTTATATCTTCCTGTATTATCTTATATCTTCCTATATCTTCCTGTATTATCTTATATCTTTCTACATCTTCCTGTATTATCTTATATCTTTCTATATCTTCCTGTATTATCTTATATCTTCTTATATCTTCCTATATTATCTTATATCTTCCTGTATTATCTTATATCTTCCTATATCTTCCTGTATTATCTTATATCTTCTTATATCTTCCTATATCTTCCTGTATTATCTTATATCTTCCTCTATCTTCCTGTATTATCTTATATCTTCCTATATCTTCCTGTATTATCTTATATCTTCCTGTATTATCTTATATCTTCCTGTATTATCTTGTATCTTCCTATATCTTCCTATATCTTCTTATATCTTCTTGTATTATCCTATATCTTCCTGTATTATCTTTAGTGTTGAGCGGCATAGGCCATATTCGAATTCGCGAATATTCGCGAATATATTGACGAATATTCGTCATATATTCGCGAATATTCGCATATTCATTATATTATCGTTTTATTTTCGCATATGCGAACATTCGCGTATGCGAAAATTAACATATGTGAATATTAGCATATACAAAATTAGTATACGCGAAAATTCGCATATGAGAAAATTAGCATATGCGAATTTCGCATATGCGAATTTTCACACGCCAGTCTCACACAGTAGTATTACAGCCTTCTTTACACCACACAAGCTGGAAGCAGAGAGGGGTGATCACTGTGATGTGTACTGTGAAGAAAAACAAAAAAAAAAAACCGAATATTCGTAATTACGAATATATAGCGCTATATTCGCGAAATTCGCGAATTCGCGAATATGCGATATTCGCGAATAATATTCGAATTGCGAATATTCGTGAGCAACACTAATTATCTTATATCTTCCTATATCTTCCTGTATTATCTTATACCTTCCTATATCTTCCTGTATTATCTTATATCTTCCTGTATTATCTTATATCTTTCTATATCTTCCTGTATTATCTTATATCTTCCTGTATTATCTTATATCTTCCTATATCTTCCTGTATTATCTTATATCTTCCTGTCTTATCTTATCTCTTCCTGTATTATCTTATATCTTCCTGTATTATCTTATATCTTCTTATATCTTCCTGTATTATCTTATATCTTCCTGTATTATCTTATATCTTCTTATATCTTCCTGTATTATCTTATATCTTCCTATATCTTCCTGTATTATCTTATATCTTCCTGTATTATCTTATATCTTCCTGTATTATCTTAAATCTTCTTATATCTTCCTGTATTATCTTATATCTTCCTGTATTATCTTATATCTTCCTGTATTATCTTAAATCTTCTTATATCTTCCTGTATTATCTTATATCTTCATGTATTATCTTGTATCTTCCTATATCTTCCTATATTATCTTATATCTTCCTGTATTATCTTATATCTTCCTGTATTATCTTATATCTTCTTATATCTTCCTGTATTATCTTATATCTTCCTGTATTATCTTATATCTTCCTGTATTATCTTGTATCTTCCTATATCTTCCTATATTATATTATATCTTCCTGTATTATCTTATATCTTCCTATATCTTCCTGTATTATCTTATACCTTCTTATATCTTCCTGTATTATCTTATATCTTCCTGTATTATCTTATATCTTCCTGTATTATCTTATATCTTCCTGTATTATCTTATATCTTCCTGTATTATCTTATATCTTCCTGTATTATCTTATATCTTCCTATATCTTCCTGTATTATCTTATATCTTCCTGTATTATCTTATATCTTCCTATATCTTCCTGTATTATCTTATATCTTCCTATATCTTCCTGTATTATCTTATATCTTCCTATATCTTCCTGTATTATCTTATATCTTTCTATATCTTCCTGTATTATCTTATATCTTCCTGTATTATCTTATATCTTTCTATATCTTCCTGTATTATCTTATATCTTCCTGTATTATCTTATACCTTCCTATATCTTCCTGTATTATCTTATATCTTCCTGTATTATCTTATATCTTCCTGTATTATCTTATATCTTCCTGTATTATCTTATATCTTCCTATATCTTCCTGTATTATCTTATATCTTTCTGTATTATCTTATATCTTCCTGTATTATCTTATATCTTCCTATATCTTCCTGTATTATCTTATATCTTCCTATATCTTCCTGTATTATCTTATACCTTCCTATATCTTCCTGTATTATCTTATATCTTCCTGTATTATCTTATATCTTCCTGTATTATCTTATATCTTCCTATATCTTCCTGTATTATCTTATATCTTTCTGTATTATCTTATATCTTCCTGTATTATCTTATATCTTCCTATATCTTCCTGTATTATCTTATATCTTCCTATATCTTCCTGTATTATCTTATATCTTCCTGTATTATCTTATATCTTCCTGTATTATCTTATATCTTTCTGTATTATCTTATATCTTCCTGTATTATCTTATATCTTCCTATATCTTCCTATATTATCTTGTACCTTCCTATATCTTCTTATACCTCCCTGTATTATCAGATCCTTTCTTATATCTTCTAGTATATTCCTGTATTATATCTATCTATATCTTTTCATACCTTTCTAATGTTTCTCATACCTTCTTCTCATCTTGTATCTTCCCATATATTCCTTTATCTCATATTCTCCTGCATCTCCTTGTATCTTCCTCATTACCTTATATTTTCCCATATCTCCTCATACCCTCCTGTATTACCTTATATTTTCCTATATCTCCTCATACCTTCCTGTATTACCTTATATTTTCCCGTATCTCCTCATACCCTCCTGTATTACCTTATATTTTCCTATATCTCCTCATACCCTCCTGCATTACCTTATATTTTCCCGTATCTCCTCATACCCTCCTGTATTACCTTATATTTTCCCATATCTCCTCATACCCTCCTGTATTACCTTATATTTTCCCGTATCTCCTCATACCCTCCTGTATTACCTTATATTTTCCCGTATCTCCTCATACCCTCCTGTATTACCTTATATTTTCCTATATCTCCTCATACCCTCCTGTATTACCTTATATTTTCCTATATCTCCTCATACCCTCCTGTATTACCTTATATTTTCCTATATCTCCTCATACCCTCCTGTATTACCTTATATTTTCCCATATCTCCTCATACCCTCCTGTATTACCTTATATTTTCCTATATCTCCTCATACCCTCCTGTATTACCTTATATTTTCCTGTATTTCCTCATACCCTCCTGTATTACCTTATATTTTCCTGTATCTCCTCATACCCTCCTGTATTACCTTATATTTTCCCGTATCTCCTCATACCCTCCTGTATTACCTTATATTTTCCCGTATCTCCTCATACCCTCCTGTATTACCTTATATTTTCCCGTATCTCCTCATACCCTCCTGTATTACCTTATATTTTCCTATATCTCCTCATACCCTCCTGTATAACCTTATATTCTCCTATATCTCCTCATACCCTCCTGTATTACATTATATTTTCCCGTATCTCCTCATACCCTCCTGTATTACCTTATATTTTCCCGTATCTCCTCATACCCTCCTGTATTACCTTATATTTTCCCGTATCTCCTCATACCCTCCTATATTACCTTATATTTTCCTATATCTCCTCATACCCTCCTGTATTACCTTATATTTTCCTGTATCTCCTCATACCCTCCTGTATTACCTTATATTTTCCTGTATCTCCTCATACCCTCCTGTATTACCTTATATTTTCCTGTATCTCCTCATACCCTCCTGTATTACCTTATATTTTCCTATATCTCCTCATACCCTCCTGTATTACCTTATATTTTCCTGTATCTCCTCATACCCTCCTGTATTACCTTATATTTTCCTATATCTCCTCATACCCTCCTGTATTACCTTATATTTTCCTATATCTCCTCATACCCTCATGTATTACCTTATATTTTCCCGTATCTCCTCATACCCTCCTGTATAACCTTATATTTTCCTATATCTCCTCATACCCTCCTGTATTACCTTATATTTTCCCATATCTCCTCATACCCTCCTGTATTACCTTATATTTTCCTATATCTCCTCATACCCTCCTGTATTACCTTATATTTTCCTATATCTCCTCATACCCTCCTGTATTACCTTATATTTTCCTATATCTCCTCATACCCTCCTGTATTACCTTATATTTTCCCATATCTCCTCATACCCTCCTGTATTATCTTATATTTTCCCATATCTCCTCATACCCTCCTGTATTACCTTATATTTTCCTATATCTCCTCATACCCTCCTGTATTACCTTATATTTTCCTGTATCTCCTCATACCCTCCTGTATTACCTTATATTTTCCCGTATCTCCTCATACCCTCCTGTATTACCTTATATTTTCCTATATCTCCTCATACCCTCCTGTATTACCTTATATTTTCCCATATCTCCTCATACCCTCCTGTATTACCTTATATTTTCCCGTATCTCCTCATACCCTCCTGTATTACCTTATATTTTCCTGTATCTCCTCATACCCTCCTGTATTACCTTATATTTTCCCGTATCTCCTCATACCCTCCTGTATTACCTTATATTTTCCTATATCTCCTCATACCCTCCTGTATTACCTTATATTTTCCCGTATCTCCTCATACCCTCCTGTATTACCTTATATTTTCCTATATCTCCTCATACCCTTCTGTATTACCTTATATTTTCCCATATCTCCTCATACCCTCCTGTATTACCTTATATTTTCCTATATCTCCTCATACCCTCCTGTATTACCTTATATTTTCCTATATCTCCTCATACCCTCCTGTATTACCTTATATTTTCCTATATCTCCTCATACCCTCCTGTATTACCTTATATTTTCCTATATCTCCTCATACCCTCTTGTATTACCTTATATTTTCCTATATCTCCTCATACCCTCCTGTATTACCTTATATTTTCCTATATCTCCTCATACCCTCCTGTATTACCTTATATTTTCCTATATCTCCTCATACCCTCCTGTATTACCTTATATTTTCCGATATCTCCTCATACCCTCCTGTATTACCTTATATTTTCCTGTATTTCCTCATACCCTCCTGTATTACCTTATATTTTCCTATATCTCCTCATACCCTCCTGTATTACCTTATATTTTCCCATATCTCCTCATACCCTCCTGTATTACCTTATATTTTCCCATATCTCCTCATACCCTCCTGTATTACCTTATATTTTCCTGTATCTCCTCATACCCTCCTGTATTACCTTATATTTTCCCGTATCTCCTCATACCCTCCTGTATTACCTTATGTTTTCCTATATCTCCTCATACCTTCCTGTATTACCTTATATTTTCCTATATCTCCTCATACCCTCCTGTATTACCTTATATTTTCCCGTATCTCTTCATACCCTCCTGTATTACCTTATATTTTCCCATATCTCCTCATACCCTCCTGTATTACCTTATATTTTCCTATATCTCCTCATACCCTCCTGTATTACCTTATATTTTCCCGTATCTCCTCATACCCTCCTGTATTACCTTATATTTTCCTATATCTCCTCATACCCTCCTGTATTACCTTATATTTTCCTATATCTCCTCATACCCTCCTGTATTACCTTATATTTTCCTATATCTCCTCATACCCTCCTGTATTACCTTATATTTTCCCATGTCTCCTCATACCCTCCTGTATTACCTTATATTTTCCTGTATCTCCTCATACCCTCCTATATTACCTTATATTTTCCTGTATCTCCTCATACCCTCCTGTATTACCTTTTATTTTCCTGTATCTCCTCATACCCTCCTGTTTTACCTTATATTTTCCTGTATCTCCCTGTATCTTCTTATACTTCTGTATTATGTCATATTTCTCCATATTTCTCTATATCTCTTCACACCCTCCCGTATCTCTTCACACCCTCCCGTATCTCTTCACACCCTCCTGCATCTCTTCATACCTTTCTGCATCTCTTCATACGTTTCCATATTATCTTACTTTCCCATGTCTCCTTGTATCTCTTCATACCCTACTGTATTATCTCATATTCCCACATCTTTTTACCTTCATACTCTTCTGTCCTGTCTCATATTTTTCCATATTTCTCTATATATTTTCATACATTTCCATATTATCTCATATTTTCCCATATCTCCTTGTATCTCTTCATACCCTACTGTATTATCTCACATTTTCCTGTATCTCCCTGTGTCTCTTCATACCCTCCCGTATCTCTTCATACCCTCCTGTATCTCTTCATACCCTCCTGTATCTCTTCATAATCTTCCAAATTATCTCACATTCTCCCATATCTCTTGATACCCTCCCGTATCTCTTCGTACCCTCCTGTATCTCTTCATACCCTCCCGTATCTCTTCATAACCTCCTGTATCTCTTCATACCCTCCCGTATCTCTTCATACCCTCCTGTATCTCTTCATACCCTCCTGTCTCTTCATACTCTTTCATATTTTCTCACATTCTCCCATATCTCTTCGTACCCTCCCATATCTCTTCATACCCTCCTGTGTCTCTTCATACTCTTCCATATTATGTCATATTCTACCGTATCTCTTCATACCCTCCTGTATCTCTTCATACCCTCCTGTATCTCTTCATTCCCTCCTGTTTTTCTTCATACTCTTCCATATTATCTCACATTCTACCGTATCTCTTCATACCCTCCTGTATCTCTTCATACTCTTCCATATTATCTCACATTCTTCCGTATCTCTTCATACCCTCCTGTATCCCTTCATGCCCTCCTGCACCTCTTCACACCCTCCTGTGTTTCTTCATACTCTTCCATATTATCTCACATTCTCCCATATCTCTTCATACCCTCAAGTATCTCTTCATACCCTCCTGTATCCCTTCATACTCTCCTGTATCTCTTCATACCCTCCTGTGTTTCTTCATACTCTTCCATATTACCTCACATTCTCCCGTATCTCTTCATACCCTCCTATTTTTCTTCATGCCCTCCTGTATCTCTTCATACTCTCCTGTGTTTCTTCATACTCTTCCATATTATCTCACATTCTTCTGTATCTCTTCATACCCTCCTGTATCCCTTCATGCCCTCCTGTATCTATTCACACTCTCCTGTGTTTTCCATACTCTTCCATATTATCTCACATTCTCCCGTATCTCTTCATACCCTCCTGTATGCCTTCATACCCTCCTGTATCTCTTCATACCCTCCTGTATCTCTTCATACTCTTCCATATTATCTCACATTCTCCCGTATCTCTTCATACCCTCCTGTATTTCTTCAAACTTTTCCATATTATCTCACATTCTCCCGTATCTCTTCATACCCTCCTGTATCTCTTCATACCCTCCTGTATCTCTTTATGCTATTCCATATTATCTCTTCATACTCTTCTATATTATTTAACACTTTCCCGTATCTTCCGGCGCTCCTCTCTCTCTGCGGTTTTCGTAGCCTTGATATGTATGATATTGTGGTGTTCTGGTATTACGCACACGTTTAGGTCGCGCACATGTCTTATTCTACAAGACGCTTATTATTTTTAGTACTTGAAGACACACAAAGTGTTATCCTTCTCTTTGTCAGATCATTGTTCTGCCGATACATTCCATGCTCTGCGGTGATGTTCGCTCTTGACAAGGCTCCTATTGTGGCGTGTGAATAGCAGCTAATGTGAATGTCGGCATATATTATGTATCTTATAGAAATGCGCGGAGATGCGCCAGTCCAGGATGGGGCTGTTTAAGACCAGAGACTGAAAAGACAATAATGGTAACCAGGAGAAGTGTAGTGTTTGTTTGTAATGAGGTAAGACCTCTCCATGGGGGGTGGCAAAGACAGCGACATTATTAACTGGAATTGTGTTATAGGGATTAATGAGTAAACCGCCGATGGGGGAGGGGTGTTTTATGAACATCGCAGAGTGAAAACGTATTAATATAAGAAGGCCATGGCGCCAATGGTGAAGAGAATCTGGGGCTCCATGATGACTCACAGGAGATATGGACTCTATATACCATGGGGGGGGGGGGATATATATAACTTACAGCAGTCATGGAAATTGATGGTGTTGCTAGGATACGGGCAGTCATCTATAACATGGGCTCGCCAACGATCATGTGACCTTCACACCTCTAATGCAGAAGAGAAGACAGACGTACATACAGACTGCTGTACATATAGAATGTCATACATGGTGCCATACATACTGACTGCCATACATGGTGCCATACCTATAGACTGCCATACATGGTGCTACACATATAGACTGCTATACATGGTGACATATATATAGACTGTCATAGTGCCATACATACAGACTGTCATACATGGTGCCATACAAATAGACTGCCATACATGGTGACATATATATAGGCTGTCATACATGGTGCCATACATACAGACTGTCATACATGGTGACATACAAATAGACAGCCATACATGGTGCCATACAAATAGACTGCCATACATGGTGACATATATATAGACTGTCATAGTGCCATACATACAGACTGTCATACATGGTGCCATACAAATAGACTGCCATACATGGGGACATATATATAGGCTGTCATACATGGTGCCATACATACAGACTGTCATACATGGTGACATATATATATATATATATATATATATATATATATATGTATATACTGTAATAAATGGTGCCATACATACAGACTGTCATACATAGTTCCATACATACAGACTGCTGTACATGGTGACATGTATATAGACTGTCATACATGGTGTCATACATATAGACTGCTATACATGGTGTCATTCATATAGACTGCTGTACATGGTGTCATACATATAGACTGCTGTACAAGGTGTCATACATACAGACTTCTATACATGGTGCCATACATACAGACTGTCATACTTGGCGCCACACATACAGACTGTCATACTTGGCGCCATACATACAGACTGTCATACTTGATGCTTTACATATAGACTGTAATACATAGTGCTATACATACAGACTGCCATACATGCTGCCATACATACAGACTGTCATACATGCTGCCATACATACAGACTGTCATACATGCTGCCATACATACAGACTGTCATACTTGGTGCTTTACATACAGACTGTCATATATAATGCCATACATACATACTGCCGTACATGGTGCCATACATACAAATTGTGATACATGGTGTCTTACATTCAGACTGCCATGCAGGGTGCCATACATACAGATTGCCATACATGGTGCCATAAATACAGACTGTCCTACATGCTGCCCTACATACAGACTGTCATACATGCTGCCATACATACAGACTGTCATACATGCTGCCATACATACAGACTGTCATACTTGGTGCTTTACATACAGACTGTCATATATAATGCCATACACATAGACTGCCGTACAGGGTGCCATACATACAGATTGTGATACATGGTGTCTTAAATTCAGACTGCCATACATGGTGCCATTCATACAAACATCCATACATGGTGTTATACATACAGACTGTTGTACATGGGGCCATACATATAGACTGTCACACATGGTACCATACATACAGAGTGTCATACATGGTGCCATACATACAGACTGTCATACATGGTGACATATATATAGACTGCTATACATGGTGTCATTCATATAGACTGCTGTACATGGTGTCATACATATAGACTGCTGTACAAGGTGTCATACATACAGACTTCTATACATGGTGCCATACATACAGACTGTCATACTTGGCGCCACACATACAGACTGTCATACTTGGCGCCATACATACAGACTGTCATACTTGATGCTTTACATATAGACTGTAATACATAGTGCTATACATACAGACTGCCATACATGCTGCCATACATACAGACTGTCATACATGCTGCCATACATACAGACTGTCATACATGCTGCCATACATACAGACTGTCATACTTGGTGCTTTACATACAGACTGTCATATATAATGCCATACATACATACTGCCGTACATGGTGCCATACATACAAATTGTGATACATGGTGTCTTACATTCAGACTGCCATGCAGGGTGCCATACATACAGATTGCCATACATGGTGCCATAAATACAGACTGTCCTACATGCTGCCCTACATACAGACTGTCATACATGCTGCCATACATACAGACTGTCATACATGCTGCCATACATACAGACTGTCATACTTGGTGCTTTACATACAGACTGTCATATATAATGCCATACACATAGACTGCCGTACAGGGTGCCATACATACAGATTGTGATACATGGTGTCTTAAATTCAGACTGCCATACATGGTGCCATTCATACAAACATCCATACATGGTGTTATACATACAGACTGTTGTACATGGGGCCATACATATAGACTGTCACACATGGTACCATACATACAGAGTGTCATACATGGTGCCATACATACAGACTGCTGTACATGGTGTCATACATATAGACTGTCACACATGGTACCATACATATAGACTGTCATACATGGTGCCATACATTTAAACTTCCATACATGGTGCCATACATACAGACTGTCATACATGGTGCCATACATATAAACTGCCATACATGGTGCCATACACATAGACTGTCATACATGGTGCCATACATATAGACTGTCATACATGGTGCCATACATACAGACTGTCATACATGGTGCCATACATGCAGACTGTCATACATGGTGCCATACATACAGACTGTTATACATAGTGCCATATATACAGATTATCACACATGGTGCCATTCATTCAGACTGCCATACATGGTGCCATTCATACAAACTGCCATACATGGTGTTATACATACAGACTGCCACACATGGTGCCATACATACAGACTGTCATACATGGTGCCATACATACAGACTGTCACACATGGTACCATACATACAGACTGTGATACATGGTGCCATTCAAACAGAGTGCCATACATGGTGCTATACATACAGTAGGTTATACATGGTGCCATTTTAACAGACTTCCGTACATGGTGCCATACATACTGTCATACATGGTGCCATTCATACAAACTGCCATACATAATGCCATAGACTGTCATACATGGTGCCATACATACAGACTGTCACACATGGTGCCTTACATACAGACTGTCATACATAATGTCATGCATACAGAATGTCATACATGGTGCCATACATACAGACTGCCATACATAATGTCATGCATACAGAATGTCATATATGGTGCCGTACATACAGATTGTCATACATTGTGCTATACATATAGACTGCCATACATGGTGCCATTCCTACAGACTGCTGTACATGGTGCCATACATACAGAGTGTCATACATGGTGCCATTCATACAAACTGCCATACACGGTGCCATTCATACAAACTGCCATACATGGTGCCATACATACAGACTTCCGTACATGGTGCCATACATAAAGACTGTCATACATGGTGCCATACATACAGAATGTCATACATGGGGCCATACATACAGACTGCTATATGTGGTTCCATACATACAGACAGCCATATATGGTGCTATACATACAGAATGTCATATATGGTGCCATACATACAGACTGCTATACATGGTGCAATACATTCAAACTTCCATAAATGGTGCCATGCATACAGAATGTCAAACATGGCCCCATACATACAGACTTCTATACATGGTACCATACATACAGACTGCCATACATTGTGCCATAGATACAGTCTGCTATACATGGTGAAATACATAAAGAATGTCATTCATGGTGCAATACATACAGAATGTCACACATGGTGCCATACATACAGACTGTCATACATGGTGCCATACATACAGACTGTCGTACATGGTGCCATACATACAGACTGTCGTACATGGTACCATACATACAGGCTGTCATACATGGTGCCATACAGACTGTCGTACATGGTGCCATACATACAGACTGTCATATATGGTGCTATACATACAGAATGTCATATATGGTGCCATACATACAGACTGCTATACATGGTGCGATACATTCAAACTTCCATAAATGGTGCCATGCATACAGAATGTCAAACATGGCCCCATACATACAGACTTCTATACATGGTGCCATACATACAGACTGTCGTACATGGTACCATACATACAGGCTGTAATACATGGTGCCATACATACAGGCTGTCATACATGGTGCCATACATACAGACTGTCATACATGGTGCCATACATACAGACTGTCATACATGGTGCCATACATACAGACTGTCATACATGGTGCCATACATACAGACTGTCATACTTGGTGCAATTCATACAGACTGTCATACATGGTGCCATACAGACTGTCGTACATGGTGCCATACATACAGACTGTCATACATTGTGCCATACATACAGACTGTCGTACATGGTGCCATACAGACTGTCGTACATGGTGCCATACATACAGACTGTCATACATGGTGCCATACATACAGACTGTCGTACATGGTGCCATACATACAGACTGTCATACATGGTGCCATACATACAGACTGTCGTACATGGTGCCATACATACAGACTGTCATACATGGTGCCATACATACAGACTGTCATACATGGTGCCATACATACAGACTTTCATACATGGTGCCATACATACAGACTGTCATACATGGTGCCATACATACAGACTGTCATACTTGGTGCAATTCATACAGACTCTTTGATGTCTGACAGAGTGTTTTCCAACCAGTTTGCCTTCAGCTGTTGCAAATTTACAACTGCCAGCATGCTTATTTTCATAGTTTTGCAACAGCTGGAGGCCCCCTGGTTGGGAAACACTGGTCTGGTGTATAGCAGGGTATTTTTTCTTTACGCCAGGCTGAAGTCTTTCGTCCGTAACCTCACTGCGCTGCCGTTGCGATTATGGCGGTGCGTCAGATGGCGGGGTGACACCTCGCACCCACTGATCCTGTTTCCAAAAACACTGTCGGCAGTGATTACGGGCAACATCCAAAAACAGATTTCTGGTGTAACAAACAAAACAGGAGTCAAGGATTTATTGGCACGAAAACCGCTCAACTATTCCTGTTTTTGGAGTGCTCCTCATCGACGCCAAGTCTGGCGCGCTTTCTGATAACTCGTCTGTGCGGAGAACTGGGGATACGGAAGCGAGCAAAGAGAGAGAGAAAGAGAGTAGGATGGCGGAGGAGTCCGAGGCAGGACACACTGCGCACAACTTCACTTGCCCCGGCAAAGAGCACGGCTAATAATGTAGAAGTAATCCGCACCCTCACCGGCCAAGTGCTAATAAAACTACTGACATTTCATAACTGACACTAATGTAGCAGAGTCGAGATTGTCATCTGATATAAGCCACCAAAAAGTGTTACATAGGACTGTAGGTCTCGTCTACTACATCTGTGGCCCTAAGTGAGTGTGTCAGAGTGCCTACATAAGTGTGTAGGAGAGGGAGAACCTATATTTCCATTTAGTGCCTAAATGAGTGTGAGAGAGTGCCTATGTGAATGTATCTGAGACAGTATGTAAGTGTGAATGTAAGAGTGTGTAAGTGTGAGAGAGTGCCTATGTGAATGTATGCAAGAGAGTATGTAAGTGTGAATGTAAGAGTGCGTAAGTGTGAGAGAGTGCCTATGTGAATGTATCTGAGACAGTATGTAAGAGTGAATGTAAGAGTGTGTAAGTGTGAGAGAGTGCCTATGTGAATGTATCTGAGAGAGTATGTAAGTGTGAATGTAAGAGTGTGTAAGTGTGAGAGAGTGCCTATGTGAATGTATGTAAGAGAGTATGTAAGTGTGAATGTAAGAGTGTGTAAGTGTGAGAGAGTGCCTATGTGAATGTATGTAAGAGAGTATGTAAGTGTGAATGTAAGAGTGCGTAAGTGTGAGAGAGTGCCTATGTGAATGTATGTAAGAGAGTATGTAAGTGTGAATGTAAGAGTGTGTAAGTGTGAGAGAGTGCCTATGTGAATGTTTGTAAGAGAGTATGTAAGTGTGAATGTAAGAGTGTGTAAGTGTGAGAGAGTGCCTATGTGAATGTATGTAAGAGAGTATGTAAGTGTGAATGTAAGAGTGCGTAAGTGTGAGAGTGCCTATGTGAATGTATGTAAGAGAGTATGTAAGTGTGAATGTAAGAGTGTGTAAATGTGAGAGAGTGCCTATGTGAATGTTTGTAAGAGAGTATCTAAGTGTGAATGTAAGAGTGCGTAAGTGTGAGAGAGTGCCTATGTGAATGTATCTGAGAGAGTATGTAAGTGTGAATGTAAGCGTGTGTAAGTGTGAGAGAGTGCCTATGTGAATGTATGTAAGAGAGTATGTAAGTGTGAATGTAAGAGTGTGTAAGTGTGAGAGAGTGCCTATGTGAATGTTTGTAAGAGAGTATCTAAGTGTGAATGTAAGAGTGCGTAAGTGTGAGAGAGTGCCTATGTGAATGTATCTGAGAGAGTATGTAAGTGTGAATTTAAGAGTGTGTAAGTGTGAGAGAGTGCCTATGTGAATGTATCTGAGAGAGTATGTAAGTGTGAATTTAAGAGTGTGTAAGTGTGAGAGAGTGCCTATGTGAATGTATGTAAGAGAGTATGTAAGTGTGAATGTAAGAGTGTGTAAGTGTGAGAGAGTGCCTATGTGAATGTATGTAAGAGAGTATGTAAGTGTGAATGTAAGAGTGTGTAAGTGTGAGAGAGTGCCTATGTGAATGTATGTAAGAGAGTATGTAAGTGTGAATGTAAGAGTGCGTAAGTGTGAGAGAGTGCCTATGTGAATGTATGTAAAGAGTATGTAAGTGTGAATGTAAGAGTGTGTAAGTGTGAGAGAGTGCCTATGTGAATGTTTGTAAGAGAGTATCTAAGTGTAAATGTAAGAGTGCGTAAGTGTGAGAAAGTGCCTATGTGAATGTATCTGAGAGAGTATGTAAGTGTGAATGTAAGAGTGTGTAAGTGTGAGAGAGTGCCTATGTGAATGTATCTGAGAGAGTATGTAAGTGTGAATGTAAGAGTGTGTAAGTGTGAGAGAGTGCCTATGTGAATGTATGTAAGAGAGTATGTAAGTGTGAATGTAAAAGTGTGTAAGTGTGAGAGAGTGCCTATGTGAATGTATGTAAGAGAGTATGTAAGTGTGAATGTAAGAGTGCGTAAGTGTGAGAGAGTGCCTATGTGAATGTATCTGAGAGAGTATGTAAGTGTGAATGTAAGAGTGTGTAAGTGTGAGAGAGTGCCTATGTGAATGTTTGTAAGAGAGTATCTAAGTGTGAATGTAAGAGTGTGTAAGTGTGAGAGAGTGCCTATGTGAATGTATGTAAGAGAGTATGTAAGTGTGAATGTAAGAGTGTGTAAGTGTGAGAGAGTGCCTATGTGAATGTATGTAAGAGAGTATCTAAGTGTGAATGTAAGAGTGCGTAAGTGTGAGAGAGTGCCTATGTGAATGTATCTGAGAGAGTATGTAAGTGTGAATGTAAGAGTGTGTAAGTGTGAGAGAGTGCCTATGTGAATGTATGTAAGAGAGTATGTAAGTGTGAATGTAAGAGTGTGTAAGTGTGAGAGAGTGCCTATGTGAATGTATGTAAGAGAGTATGTAAGTGTGAATGTAAGAGTGTGTAAGTGTGAGAGAGTGCCTATGTGAATGTATGTAAGAGAGTATGTAAGTGTGAATGTAAGAGTGTGTAAGTGTGAGAGAGTGCCTATGTGAATGTATGTAAGAGAGTATGTAAGTGTGAATGTAAGTGTCACGATGCCGGCTGGCAGGAGGTGGATCCTCTGTGCCAGAGAGGGATGGCGAGGACCGTGCTAGTGGACCGGTTCTAAGACACTACTGGTTTTCACCAGAGCCCGCCGCAAAGCGGGATGGTCTTGCTGCGGCGGTAGTGACCAGGTCGTATCCACTAGCAACGGCTCACCTCTCTGGCTGCTGAAGATAGGCGCGGTACAAGGGAGTAGGCAGAAGCAAGGTCGGACGTAGCAGAAGGTCGGGGCAGGCAGCAAGGATCGTAGTCAGGGGCAACGGCAGGAGGTCTGGAACACAGGCTAGGAACACACAAGGAACGCTTTCACTGGCACGATGGCAACAAGATCCGGCAAGGAAGTGCAGGGGAAGTGAGGTGATATAGGGAAGTGCACAGGTGAAGACACTAATTGGAATCACTGCGCCAATCAGCGGCGCAGTGGCCCTTTAAATCGCAAAGACCCGGCGCGCGCGCGCCCTAGGGAGCGGGGCCGCGCGCGCCGGGACAGGACCGAGGGAGAGCGAGTCAGGTACGGGAGCCGGGGTGCGCATCGCGAGCGGGCGCTACCCGCATCGCGAATCGCATCCCGGCTGGGAGCGGAATCGCAGCGCCCCGGGTCAGTGGATCTGACCGGAGCGCTGCAGCGGGGAGAGTGTAGCGAGCGCTCCGGGGAGGAGCGGGGACCCGGAGCGCTCGGCGTAACAGTACCCCCCCCCTTGGGTCTCCCCCTCTTCTTAGAGCCTGAGAACCTGAGGAGCAGACTTTTGTCTAGGATGTTGTCCTCAGGTTCCCAGGATCTCTCTTCAGGACCACAACCTTCCCAGTCCACTAAAAAAAAAGTTTTCCCTCTGACCTTTTTAGAAGCTAAGATTTCTTTGACAGAGAAGATGTCCGAGGAGCCGGAAACAGGAGTGGGAGGAACAGATTTGGGAGAAAAACGGTTGAGGATGAGTGGTTTAAGAAGAGAGACGTGAAAGGCATTAGGGATACGAAGAGAAGGAGGAAGAAGAAGTTTGTAAGAGACAGGATTAATTTGACACAAAATTTTGAAAGGACCAAGATAGCGTGGTCCCAACTTGTAGCTAGGGACACGGAAGCGGACATATTTAGCGGAGAGCCATACCTTGTCTCCAGGGGAAAAAACGGGAGGAGCTCTTCTTTTCTTATCCGCAAACTTCTTCATGCGTGATGAAGCCTGTAAGAGAGAATTTTGGGTCTCTCTCCATATGATGGAAAGGTCACGAGAAATTTCATCCACAGCGGGCAGACCAGAGGGCAAGGGGGTAGGGAGGGGGGGAAGAGGGTGACGGCCGTACACCACGAAAAATGGGGATTTGGAGGAAGATTCAGAGACTCTGAAGTTATACGAGAATTCGGCCCATGGAAGGAGATCTGCCCAGTCATCCTGGCGGGAGGAAACAAAATGTCGCAAATAATCACCCAAGACCTGGTTAATTCTTTCTACTTGTCCATTGGACTGGGGATGATATGCAGAAGAAAAATTTAATTTAATCTTGAGTTGTTTACAGAGAGCCCTCCAGAATTTAGACACGAATTGGACGCCTCTATCCGAGACGATCTGCGTAGGCAACCCGTGAAGACGAAAAATGTGTACAAAAAATTGTTTAGCCAACTGAGGCGCTGAAGGAAGACCAGGAAGAGGGATGAAATGTGCCATTTTGGAGAATCGATCAACGACCACCCAAATAACAGTGTTGCCACGGGAAGGGGGTAAATCAGTAATAAAATCCATACCAATCAGAGACCAAGGCTGTTCGGGGACAGGCAGGGGATGAAGAAAACCAGCGGGCTTCTGGCGAGGAGTCTTATCCCGGGCACAGATAGTGCAGGCTCGTACAAAGTCCACAACATCCGTCTCCAGAGTCGGCCACCAATAGAAGCGGGAGATGAGTTGCACAGATTTCTTGATGCCCACATGACCTGCGAGATGGGAGGAGTTCGATAGGACAATCATAAGGCCTGTGAGGAGGTAGAGTCTCAGCTTGTTTTTTGCAGAAAACATCCGCGAAGTCCATATAGGCCTTAGGGAGACCGGTTACTGGAGGAACCACAGAGTCACGGCAAGGGTTACTGGGAACCGGTTTTAGACAGTCCTTGGAACAAGAGGGTCCCCAACTCTTGATCTCCCCAGTGGACCAATCCAGGGTTGGAGAATGAAGTTGAAGCCAGGGAAGTCCAAGGAGAATTTCCGAGGTGCAATTGGGGAGGACCAAAAGTTCAATCCTCTCATGATGAGATCCGATGCTCATAAGAAGGGGCTCCGTGCGGAAACGTATGGTACAGTCCAATCTTTCATTGTTTACACAATTGATGTAAAGGGGTCTGGCGAGACTGGTCACTGGGATGTTGAACCTGTTGACGAGAGAGGCCAAAATAAAATTTCCTGCAGATCCAGAGTCCAAGAAGGCCACAGTAGAGAAGGAGAAGGCAGAGGCAGACATCCGCACAGGCACAGTAAGACGTGGAGAAGCAGAGTAGACATCAAGGACTGTCTCACCTTTGTGCGGAGTCAGCGTACGTCTTTCCAGGCGGGGAGGACGGATAGGACAATCCCTCAGGAAGTGTTCGGTACTAGCACAGTACAGGCAGAGGTTCTCCATGCGGCGTCGTGTCCTCTCTTGAGGTGTCAGGCGAGACCGGTCGACCTGCATAGCCTCCACGGCGGGAGGCACAGGAACAGATTGCAGGGGACCAGAGGAGAGAGGAGCCGAGGAGAAGAAACGTCTCGTGCGAACAGAGTCCATATCTTGGCGGAGCTCCTGACGCCTTTCGGAAAAACGCATGTCAATGCGAGTGGCTAGGTGAATAAGTTCATGTAGATTAGCAGGAATTTCTCGTGCGGCCAGAACATCTTTAATGTTGCTGGATAGGCCTTTTTTAAAGGTCGCGCAGAGGGCCTCATTATTCCAGGATAATTCTGAAGCAAGAGTACGGAATTGTACGGCATACTCGCCAACGGAAGAATTACCCTGGACCAGGTTCAACAGGGCAGTCTCAGCAGAAGAGGCTCGGGCAGGTTCCTCAAAGACACTTCGGATTTCCGAGAAGAAGGAGTGTACAGAGGCAGTGACGGGGTCATTGCGGTCCCAGAGCGGTGTGGCCCATGACAGGGCTTTTCCAGACAGAAGGCTGACTACGAAAGCCACCTTAGACCTTTCAGTGGGAAACAGGTCCGACATCATCTCCAGATGCAGGGAACATTGGGAAAGAAAGCCACGGCAAAACTTAGAGTCCCCATCAAATTTATCCGGCAAGGATAGGCGTAGACCAGGAGCGGCCACTCGCTGCGGAGGAGGTGCAGGAGCTGGCGGAGGAGATGACTGCTGAAGCTGTGGTAGTAACTGCTGTAGCATAACGGTCAGTTGAGACCGCTGTTGGCCTTGTTGCGCTATCTGTTGTGACTGCTGGGCGACCACCGTGGTAAGGTCAGCGACAACTGGCAGAGGAACTTCAGCGGGATCCATGGCCGGATCTACTGTCACGATGCCGGCTGGCAGGAGGTGGATCCTCTGTGCCAGAGAGGGATGGCGAGGACCGTGCTAGTGGACCGGTTCTAAGACACTACTGGTTTTCACCAGAGCCCGCCGCAAAGCGGGATGGTCTTGCTGCGGCGGTAGTGACCAGGTCGTATCCACTAGCAACGGCTCAACCTCTCTGACTGCTGAAGATAGGCGCGGTACAAGGGAGTAGACAGAAGCAAGGTCGGACGTAGCAGAAGGTCGGGGCAGGCAGCAAGGATCGTAGTCAGGGGCAACGGCAGGAGGTCTGGAACACAGGCTAGGAACACACAAGGAACGCTTTCACTGGCACGATGGCAACAAGATCCGGCAAGGAAGTGCAGGGAAGTGAGGTGATATAGGGAAGTGCACAGGTGAAGACACTAATTGGAATCACTGCGCCAATCAGCGGCGCAGTGGCCCTTTAAATCGCAAAGACCCGGCGCGCGCGCGCCCTAGGGAGCGGGGCCGCGCGCGCCGGGACAGGACCGAGGGAGAGCGAGTCAGGTACGGGAGCCGGGGTGCGCATCGCGAGCGGGCGCTACCCGCATCGCGAATCGCATCCCGGCTGGGAGCGGAATCGCAGCGCCCCGGGTCAGGGGATCTGACCGGAGCGCTGCAGCGGGGAGAGTGTAGCGAGCGCTCCGGGGAGGAGCGGGGACCCGGAGCGCTCGGCGTAACAGTAAGAGTGTGTAAGTGTGAGAGAGTGCCTATGTGAATGTTTGTAAGAGAGTATCTAAGTGTGAATGTAAGAGTGCGTAAGTGTGAGAGAGTGCCTATGTGAATGTATCTGAGAGAGTATGTAAGTGTGAATTTAAGAGTGTGTAAGTGTGAGAGAGTGCCTATGTGAATGTATGTAAGAGAGTATGTAAGTGTGAATGTAAGAGTGTGTAAGTGTGAGAGAGTGCCTATGTGAATGTATGTAAGAGAGTATGTAAGTGTGAATGTAAGAGTGTGTAAGTGTGAGAGAGTGCCTATGTGAATGTATGTAAGAGAGTATGTAAGTGTGAATGTAAGAGTGCGTAAGTGTGAGAGAGTGCCTATGTGAATGTATGTAAAGAGTATGTAAGTGTCAATGTAAGAGTGTGTAAGTGTGAGAGAGTGCCTATGTGAATGTTTGTAAGAGAGTATCTAAGTGTGAATGTAAGAGTGCGTAAGTGTGAGAGAGTGCCTATGTTAATGTATCTGAGAGAGTATGTAAGTGTGAATGTAAGAGTGTGTAAGTGTGAGAGAGTGCCTATGTGAATGTATCTGAGAGAGTATGTAAGTGTGAATGTAAGAGTGTGTAAGTGTGAGAGAGTGCCTATGTGAATGTATGTAAGAGGGTATGTAAGTGTGAATGTAAGAGTGCGTAAGTGTGAGAGAGTGCCTATGTGAATGTATCTGAGAGAGTATGTAAGTGTGAAAGTAAGAGTGTGTAAGTGTGAGAGAGTGCCTATGTGAATGTATGTAAGAGAGTATGTAAGTGTGAATGTAAGAGTGCGTAAGTGTGAGAGAGTGCCTATGTGAATGTATCTGAGAGAGTATGTAAGTGTGAATGTAAGAGTGTGTAAGTGTGAGAGAGTGCCTATGTGAATGTATGTAAGAGAGTATGTAAGTGTGAATGTAAGAGTGCGTAAGTGTGAGAGAGTGCCTATGTGAATGTATCTGAGAGAGTATGTAAGTGTGAATGTAAGAGTGTGTAAGTGTGAGAGAGTGTCTATGTGAATGTATCTGAGAGAGTATGTAAGTGTGAATGTAAGAGTGCATAAGTGTGAGAGAGTGCCTATGTGAATGTATGTAAGAGAGTATATAAGTGTGAATGTAAGAGTGCATAAGTGTGAGAGAGTGCCTATGTGAATGTATCTGAGAGAGTATGTAAGTGTGAATGTAAGAGTGTGTAAGTGTGAGAGAGTGCCTATGTGAATGTATGTAAGAGAGTATGTAAGTGTGAATGTAAGAGTGTGTAAGTGTGAGAGAGTGCCTATGTGAATGTATGTAAGAGAGTATGTAAGTGTGAATGTAAGAGTGCATAAGTGTGATAGAGTGCCTATGTAAATGTATGTAAGAGAGTATATAAGTGGGAATGTAAGAGTGCATAAGTGTGAGAGAGTGCCTATGTGAATGTATCTGAGAGAGTATGTAAGTGTGAATGTAAGAGTGTGTAAGTGTGAGAGAGTGCCTATGTGAATGTTTGTAAGAGAGTATCTAAGTGTGAATGTAAGAGTGCGTAAGTGTGAGAGAGTGCCTATGTGAATGTATCTGACAGAGTATGTAAGTGTGAATGTAAGAGTGCATAAGTGTGAGAGAGTGCCTATGTGAATGTATGTAAGAGAGTATATAAGTGTGAATGTAAGAGTGCATAAGTGTGAGAGAGTGCCTATGTGAATGTATCTGAGAGAGTATGTAAGTGTGAATGTAAGAGTGTGTAAGTGTGAGAGAGTGCCTATGTGAATGTATGTAAGAGAGTATGTAAGTGTGAATGTAAGAGTGCATAAGTGTGAGAGAGTGCCTATATAAATGTATGTAAGAGAGTATATAAGTGTGAATGTAAGAGTGTGTAAGTGTGAGAGAGTGCCTATGTGAATGTATGTAAGAGAGTATGTAAGTGTGAATGTGAGAGTGTGTAAGTGTGAGAGAGTGCCTATGTGAATGTATGTAAGAGAGTATGTAAGTGTGAATGTAAGAGTGCGTAAGAGTGAGAGAGTGCCTATGTGAATGTATGTAAAGAGTATGTAAGTGTGAATGTAAGAGTGTGTAAGTGTGAGAGAGTGCCTATGTGAATGTTTGTAAGAGAGTATCTAAGTGTAAATGTAAGAGTGCGTAAGTGTGAGAGAGTGCCTATGTGAATGTATCTGAGAGAGTATGTAAGTGTGAATGTAAGAGTGTGTAAGTGTGAGAGAGTGCCTATGTGAATGTATCTGAGAGAGTATGTAAGTGTGAATGTAAGAGTGTGTAAGTGTGAGAGAGTGCCTATGTGAATGTATGTAAGAGAGTATGTAAGTATGAATGTAAGAGTGTGTAAGTGTGAGAGAGTGCCTATGTGAATGTATGTAAGAGAGTATGTAAGTCTGAATGTAAGAGTGCGTAAGTGTGAGAGAGTGCCTATGTGAATGTATCTGAGAGAGTATGTAAGTGTGAATGTAAGAGTGTGTAAGTGTGAGAGAGTGCCTATGTGAATGTTTGTAAGAGAGTATCTAAGTGTGAATGTAAGAGTGTGTAAGTGTGAGAGAGTGCCTATGTGAATGTATGTAAGAGAGTATGTAAGTTTGAATGTAAGAGTGTGTAAGTGTGAGAGAGTGCCTATGTGAATGTTTGTAAGAGAGTATCTAAGTGTGAATGTAAGAGTGCGTAAGTGTGAGAGAGTGCCTATGTGAATGTATCTGAGAGAGTATGTAAGTGTGAATGTAAGAGTGTGTAAGTGTGAGAGAGTGCCTATGTGAATGTATGTAAGAGAGTATGTAAGTGTGAATGTAAGAGTGTGTAAGTGTGAGAGAGTGCCTATGTGAATGTATGTAAAGAGTATGTAAGTGTGAATGTAAGAGTGTGTAAGTGTGAGAGAGTGCCTATGTGAATGTTTGTAAGAGAGTATCTAAGTGTAAATGTAAGAGTGCGTAAGTGTGAGAGAGTGCCTATGTGAATGTATCTGAGAGAGTATGTAAGTGTGAATGTAAGAGTGTGTAAGTGTGAGAGAGTGCCTATGTGAATGTATCTGAGAGAGTATGTAAGTGTGAATGTAAGAGTGTGTAAGTGTGAGAGAGTGCCTATGTGAATGTATGTAAGAGAGTATGTAAGTATGAATGTAAGAGTGTGTAAGTGTGAGAGAGTGCCTATGTGAATGTATGTAAGAGAGTATGTAAGTCTGAATGTAAGAGTGCGTAAGTGTGAGAGAGTGCCTATGTGAATGTATCTGAGAGAGTATGTAAGTGTGAATGTAAGAGTGTGTAAGTGTGAGAGAGTGCCTATGTGAATGTTTGTAAGAGAGTATCTAAGTGTGAATGTAAGAGTGTGTAAGTGTGAGAGAGTGCCTATGTGAATGTATGTAAGGGAGTATGTAAGTGTGAATGTAAGAGTGTGTAAGTGTGAGAGAGTGCCTATGTGAATGTTTGTAAGAGAGTATCTAAGTGTGAATGTAAGAGTGCGTAAGTGTGAGAGAGTGCCTATGTGAATGTATCTGAGAGAGTATGTAAGTGTGAATGTAAGAGTGTGTAAGTGTGAGAGAGTGCCTATGTGAATGTATGTAAGAGAGTATGTAAGTGTGAATGTAAGAGTGTGTAAGTGTGAGAGAGTGCCTATGTGAATGTATGTAAGAGAGTATGTAAGTGTGAATGTAAGAGTGTGTAAGTGTGAGAGAGTGCCTATGTGAATGTTTGTAAGAGAGTATCTAAGTGTGAATGTAAGAGTGCGTAAGTGTGAGAGAGTGCCTATGTGAATGTATCTGAGAGAGTATGTAAGTGTGAATTTAAGAGTGTGTAAGTGTGAGAGAGTGCCTATGTGAATGTATGTAAGAGAGTATGTAAGTGTGAATGTAAGAGTGTGTAAGTGTGAGAGAGTGCCTATGTGAATGTATGTAAGAGAGTATGTAAGTGTGAATGTAAGAGTGTGTAAGTGTGAGAGAGTGCCTATGTGAATGTATGTAAGAGAGTATGTAAGTGTGAATGTAAGAGTGCGTAAGTGTGAGAGAGTGCCTATGTGAATGCATGTAAAGAGTATGTAAGTGTGAATGTAAGAGTGTGTAAGTGTGAGAGAGTGCCTATGTGAATGTTTGTAAGAGAGTATCTAAGTGTGAATGTAAGAGTGCGTAAGTGTGAGAGAGTGCCTATGTGAATGTATCTGAGAGAGTATGTAAGTGTGAATGTAAGAGTGTGTAAGTGTGAGAGAGTGCCTATGTGAATGTATGTAAGAGAGTATGTAAGTGTGAATGTAAGAGTGTGTATGTGTGAGAGAGTGCCTATGTGAATGTATGTAAGAGAGTATGTAAGTGTGAATGTAAGAGTGCGTAAGTGTGAGAGAGTGCCTATGTGAATGTATGTAAGAGAGTATGTAAGTGTGAATGTAAGAGTGTGTAAGTGTGAGAGAGTGCCTATGTGAATGTATGTAAGAGAGTATGTAAGTGTGAATGTAAGAGTGCGTAAGTGTGAGAGAGTGCCTATGTGAATGTATCTGAGAGAGTATGTAAGTGTGAATGTAAGAGTGTGTAAGTGTGAGAGAGTGTCTATGTGAATGTATCTGAGAGAGTATGTAAGTGTGAATGTAAGAGTGCATAAGTGTGAGAGAGTGCATATGTGAATGTATGTAAGAGAGTATATAAGTGTGAATGTAAGAGTGCATAAGTGTGAGAGAGTGCCTATGTGAATGTATCTGAGAGAGTATGTAAGTGTGAATGTAAGAGTGTGTAAGTGTGAGAGAGTGCCTATGTGAATGTATGTAAGAGAGTATGTAAGTGTGAATGTAAGAGTGTGTAAGTGTGAGAGAGTGCCTATGTGAATGTTTGTAAGAGAGTATGTAAGTGTGAATGTAAGAGTGTGTAAGTGTGAGAGAGTGCCTATGTGAATGTATGTGAGAGAGTAAGTGTGAATGTAAGAGTGCATAAGTGTGAGAGAGTGCCTATGTGAATGTATCTGAGAGAGTATGTAAGTGTGAATGTAAGAGTGCATAAGTGTGAGAGAGTGCCTATGTAAATGTATGTAAGAGAGTATATAAGTGGGAATGTAAGAGTGCATAAGTGTGAGAGAGTGCCTATGTGAATGTATCTGAGAGAGTATGTAAGTGTGAATGTAAGAGTGTGTAAGTGTGAGAGAGTGCCTATGTGAATGTTTGTAAGAGAGTATCTAAGTGTGAATGTAAGAGTGCGTAAGTGTGAGAGAGTGCCTATGTGAATGTATCTGACAGAGTATGTAAGTGTGAATGTAAGAGTGCATAAGTGTGAGAGAGTGCCTATGTGAATGTATGTAAAAGAGTATATAAGTGTGAATGTAAGAGTGCATAAGTGTGAGAGAGTGCCTATGTGAATGTATCTGAGAGAGTATGTAAGTGTGAATGTAAGAGTGTGTAAGTGTGAGAGAGTGCCTATGTGAATGTATGTAAGAGAGTATGTAAGTGTGAATGTAAGAGTGTGTAAGTGTGAGAGAGTGCCTATGTGAATGTATGTAAGAGAGTATGTAAGTGTGAATGTAAGAGTGCATAAGTGTGAGAGAGTGCCTATATAAATGTATGTAAGAGAGTATATAAGTGTGAATGTAAGAGTGTGTAAGTGTGAGAGAGTGCCTATGTGAATGTATGTAAGAGAGTATGTAAGTGTGAATGTGAGAGTGTGTAAGTGTGAGAGAGTGCCTATGTGAATGTATGTAAGAGAGTATGTAAGTGTGAATGTGAGAGTGTGTAAGTGTGAGAGAGTGCCTATGTGAATGTATGTAAGAGAGTATGTAAGTGTGAATGTGAGAGTGTGTAAGTGTGAGAGAGTGCCTATGTGAATGTATGTAAGAGAGTATGTAAGTGTGAATGTGAGAGTGTGTAAATGTGAGAGAGTGCCTATGTGAATGTATGTAAAGAGTATGTAAGTGTGAATGTAAGAGTGTGTAAGTGTGAGAGAGTGCCTATGTGAATGTTTGTAAGAGAGTATCTAAGTGTAAATGTAAGAGTGCGTAAGTGTGAGAGAGTGCCTATGTGAATGTATCTGAGAGAGTATGTAAGTGTGAATGTAAGAGTGTGTAAGTGTGAGACAGTGCCTATGTGAATGTATCTGAGAGAGTATGTAAGTGTGAATGTAAGAGTGTGTAAGTGTGAGAGAGTGCCTATGTGAATGTATGTAAGAGAGTATGTAAGTGTGAATGTAAGAGTGTGTAAGTGTGAGAGAGTGCCTATGTGAATGTATGTAAGAGAGTATGTAAGTGTGAATGTAAGAGTGCGTAAGTGTGAGAGAGTGCCTATGTGAATGTATCTGAGAGAGTATGTAAGTGTGAATGTAAGAGTGTGTAAGTGTGAGAGAGTGCCTATGTGAATGTTTGTAAGAGAGTATCTAAGTGTGAATGTAAGAGTGTGTAAGTGTGAGAGAGTGCCTATGTGAATGTATGTAAGAGAGTATGTAAGTGTGAATGTAAGAGTGTGTAAGTGTGAGAGAGTGCCTATGTGAATGTTTGTAAGAGAGTATCTAAGTGTGAATGTAAGAGTGCGTAAGTGTGAGAGAGTGCCTATGTGAATGTATCTGAGAGAGTATGTAAGTGTGAATGTAAGAGTGTGTAAGTGTGAGAGAGTGCCTATGTGAATGTATGTAAGAGAGTATGTAAGTGTGAATGTAAGAGTGTGTAAGTGTGAGAGAGTGCCTATGTGAATGTATGTAAGAGAGTATGTAAGTGTGAATGTAAGAATGTGTAAGTGTGAGAGAGTGCCTATGTGAATGTTTGTAAGAGAGTATCTAAGTGTGAATGTAAGAGTGCGTAAGTGTGAGAGAGTGCCTATGTGAATGTATCTGAGAGAGTATGTAAGTGTGAATTTAAGAGTGTGTAAGTGTGAGAGAGTGCCTATGTGAATGTATGTAAGAGAGTATGTAAGTGTGAATGTAAGAGTGTGTAAGTGTGAGAGAGTGCCTATGTGAATGTATGTAAGAGAGTATGTAAGTGTGAATGTAAGAGTGTGTAAGTGTGAGAGAGTGCCTATGTGAATGTATGTAAGAGAGTATGTAAGTGTGAATGTAAGAGTGCGTAAGTGTGAGAGAGTGCCTATGTGAATGTATGTAAAGAGTATGTAAGTGTGAATGTAAGAGTGTGTAAGTGTGAGAGAGTGCCTATGTGAATGTTTGTAAGAGAGTATCTAAGTGTGAATGTAAGAGTGCGTAAGTGTGAGAGAGTGCCTATGTGAATGTATCTGAGAGAGTATGTAAGTGTGAATGTAAGAGTGTGTAAGTGTGAGAGAGTGCCTATGTGAATGTATCTGAGAGAGTATGTAAGTGTGAATGTAAGAGTGTGTAAGTGTGAGAGAGTGCCTATGTGAATGTATGTAAGAGAGTATGTAAGTGTGAATGTAAGAGTGCGTAAGTGTGAGAGAGTGCCTATGTGAATGTATCTGAGAGAGTATGTAAGTGTGAATGTAAGAGTGTGTAAGTGTGAGAGAGTGTCTATGTGAATGTATCTGAGAGAGTATGTAAGTGTGAATGTAAGAGTGCATAAGTGTGAGAGAGTGCCTATGTGAATGTATGTAAGAGAGTATATAAGTGTGAATGTAAGAGTGCGTAAGTGTGAGAGAGTGCCTATGTAAATGTATGTAAGAGAGTATATAAGTGGGAATGTAAGAGTGCATAAGTGTGAGAGAGTGTCTATGTGAATGTATCTGAGAGAGTATGTAAGTGTGAATGTAAGAGTGCATAAGTGTGAGAGAGTGCCTATGTGAATGTATCTGAGAGAGTATGTAAGTGTGAATGTAAGAGTGTGTAAGTGTGAGAGAGTGCCTATGTGAATGTATGTAAGAGAGTATGTAAGTGTGAATGTAAGAGTGTGTAAGTGTGAGAGAGTGCCTATGTGAATGTATGTAAGAGAGTATGTAAGTGTGAATGTAAGAGTGCATAAGTGTGAGAGAGTGCCTATGTGAATGTATCTGAGAGAGTATATAAGTGTGAATGTAAGAGTGTGTAAGTGTGAGAGAGTGCCTATGTGAATGTTTGTAAGAGAGTATCTAAGTGTGAATGTAAGAGTGTGTAAGTGTGAGAGAGTGCCTATGTGAATGTATGTAAGAGAGTATGTAAGTGTGAATGTAAGAGTGTGTAAGTGTGAGAGAGTGCCTATGTGAATGTTTGTAAGAGAGTATCTAAGTGTGAATGTAAGAGTGCGTAAGTGTGAGAGAGTGCCTATGTGAATGTATCTGAGAGAGTATGTAAGTGTGAATGTAAGAGTGTGTAAGTGTGAGAGAGTGCCTATGTGAATGTATGTAAGAGAGTATGTAAGTGTGAATGTAAGAGTGTGTAAGTGTGAGAGAGTGCCTATGTGAATGTATGTAAGAGAGTATGTAAGTGTGAATGTAAGAATGTGTAAGTGTGAGAGAGTGCCTATGTGAATGTTTGTAAGAGAGTATCTAAGTGTGAATGTAAGAGTGCGTAAGTGTGAGAGAGTGCCTATGTGAATGTATCTGAGAGAGTATGTAAGTGTGAATTTAAGAGTGTGTAAGTGTGAGAGAGTGCCTATGTGAATGTATGTAAGAGAGTATGTAAGTGTGAATGTAAGAGTGTGTAAGTGTGAGAGAGTGCCTATGTGAATGTATGTAAGAGAGTATGTAAGTGTGAATGTAAGAGTGTGTAAGTGTGAGAGAGTGCCTATGTGAATGTATGTAAGAGAGTATGTAAGTGTGAATGTAAGAGTGCGTAAGTGTGAGAGAGTGCCTATGTGAATGTATGTAAAGAGTATGTAAGTGTGAATGTAAGAGTGTGTAAGTGTGAGAGAGTGCCTATGTGAATGTTTGTAAGAGAGTATCTAAGTGTGAATGTAAGAGTGCGTAAGTGTGAGAGAGTGCCTATGTGAATGTATCTGAGAGAGTATGTAAGTGTGAATGTAAGAGTGTGTAAGTGTGAGAGAGTGCCTATGTGAATGTATCTGAGAGAGTATGTAAGTGTGAATGTAAGAGTGTGTAAGTGTGAGAGAGTGCCTATGTGAATGTATGTAAGAGAGTATGTAAGTGTGAATGTAAGAGTGCGTAAGTGTGAGAGAGTGCCTATGTGAATGTATCTGAGAGAGTATGTAAGTGTGAATGTAAGAGTGTGTAAGTGTGAGAGAGTGTCTATGTGAATGTATCTGAGAGAGTATGTAAGTGTGAATGTAAGAGTGCATAAGTGTGAGAGAGTGCCTATGTGAATGTATGTAAGAGAGTATATAAGTGTGAATGTAAGAGTGCATAAGTGTGAGAGAGTGCCTATGTGAATGTATCTGAGAGAGTATGTAAGTGTGAATGTAAGAGTGTGTAAGTGTGAGAGAGTGCCTATGTGAATGTATGTAAGAGAGTATGTAAGTGTGAATGTAAGAGTGTGTAAGTGTGAGAGAGTGCCTATGTGAATGTATGTAAGAGAGTATGTAAGTGTGAATGTAAGAGTGCATAAGTGTGAGAGAGTGCCTATGTGAATGTATCTGAGAGAGTATGTAAGTGTGAATGTAAGAGTGCATAAGTGTGAGAGAGTGCCTATGTAAATGTATGTAAGAGAGTATATAAGTGGGAATGTAAGAGTGCATAAGTGTGAGAGAGTGCCTATGTGAATGTACCTGAGAGAGTATGTAAGTGTGAATGTAAGAGTGTGTAAGTGTGAGAGAGTGCCTATGTGAATGTTTGTAAGAGAGTATCTAAGTGTGAATGTAAGAGTGCGTAAGTGTGAGAGAGTGCCTATGTGAATGTATCTGAGAGAGTATGTAAGTGTGAATGTAAGAGTGTGTAAGTGTGAGAGAGTGCCTATGTGAATGTATCTGAGAGAGTATGTAAGTGTGAATGTAAGAGTGTGTAAGTGTGAGAGAGTGCCTATGTGAATGTATGTAAGAGAGTATGTAAGTGTGAATGTAAGAGTGCGTAAGTGTGAGAGAGTGCCTATGTGAATGTATCTGAGAGAGTATGTAAGTGTGAATGTAAGAGTGTGTAAGTGTGAGAGAGTGTCTATGTGAATGTATCTGAGAGAGTATGTAAGTGTGAATGTAAGAGTGCATAAGTGTGAGAGAGTGCCTATGTGAATGTATGTAAGAGAGTATATAAGTGTGAATGTAAGAGTGCATAAGTGTGAGAGAGTGCCTATGTGAATGTATCTGAGAGAGTATGTAAGTGTGAATGTAAGAGTGTGTAAGTGTGAGAGAGTGCCTATGTGAATGTATGTAAGAGAGTATGTAAGTGTGAATGTAAGAGTGTGTAAGTGTGAGAGAGTGCCTATGTGAATGTATGTAAGAGAGTATGTAAGTGTGAATGTAAGAGTGCATAAGTGTGAGAGAGTGCCTATGTGAATGTATCTGAGAGAGTATGTAAGTGTGAATGTAAGAGTGCATAAGTGTGAGAGAGTGCCTATGTAAATGTATGTAAGAGAGTATATAAGTGGGAATGTAAGAGTGCATAAGTGTGAGAGAGTGCCTATGTGAATGTACCTGAGAGAGTATGTAAGTGTGAATGTAAGAGTGTGTAAGTGTGAGAGAGTGCCTATGTGAATGTTTGTAAGAGAGTATCTAAGTGTGAATGTAAGAGTGCGTAAGTGTGAGAGAGTGCCTATGTGAATGTATCTGACAGAGTATGTAAGTGTGAATGTAAGAGTGCATAAGTGTGAGAGAGTGCCTATGTGAATGTATGTAAAAGAGTATATAAGTGTGAATGTAAGAGTGCATAAGTGTGAGAGAGTGCCTATGTGAATGTATCTGAGAGAGTATGTAAGTGTGAATGTAAGAGTGTGTAAGTGTGAGAGAGTGCCTATGTGAATGTATCTGAGAGAGTATGTAAGTGTGAATGTAAGAGTGTGTAAGTGTGAGAGAGTGCCTATGTGAATGTATGTAAGAGAGTATGTAAGTGTGAATGTAAGAGTGTGTAAGTGTGAGAGAGTGCCTATGTGAATGTATGTAAGAGAGTATGTAAGTGTGAATGTGAGAGTGTGTAAGTGTGAGAGAGTGCCTATGTGAATGTATGTAAGAGAGTATGTAAGTGTGAATGTGAGAGTGTGTAAGTGTGAGAGAGTGCCTATGTGAATGTATGTAAAGAGTATGTAAGTGTGAATGTAAGAGTGTGTGTGTGAGAGAGTGTCTATGTGAATGTATCTGAGAGAGTATGTAAGTGTGAATGTAAGAGTGTGTGTGTGAGAGCCTATGCGAATGTATGTAAGAGAGTATATAAGTGTGAATGTAAGAGTGCGTGTGAGAGTGCCTATGTATGTAAGAGAGTATATATGTGTGAATGTAAGAGTGCGTGTGAGAGTGCCTATGTATGTAAGAGAGTATATATGTGTGAATGTAAGAGTGCGTGTGAGAGTGCCTATGTATGTAAGAGAGTATATATGTGTGAATGTAAGAGTGCGTGTGAGAGTGCCTATGTATGTAAGAGAGTATATATGTGTGAATGTAAGAGTGTGTGTGAGGGTGCCTATGTATGTAAGAGAGTATATATGTGTGAATGTAAGAGTGCGTGTGAGGGTGCCTATGTATGTAAGAGAGTATATATGTGTGAATGTAAGAGTGCGTGTGAGGGTGCCTATGTATGTAAGAGAGTATATATGTGTGAATGTAAGAGTGCGTGTGAGAGTGCCTATGTATGTAAGAGGGTATATATGTGTGAATGTAAGAGTGCGTGTGAGAGTGCCTATGTATGTAAGAGAGTATATATGTGTGAATGTAAGAGTGCGTGTGAGGGTGCCTATGTATGTAAGAGAGTATATATGTGTGAATGTAAGAGTGCGTGTGAGGGTGCCTATGTATGTAAGAGAGTATATATGTGTGAATGTAAGAGTGTGTGTGAGGGTGCCTATGTATGTAAGAGAGTATATATGTGTGAATGTAAGAGTGCGTGTGAGAGTGCCTATGTATGTAAGAGAGTATATATGTGTGAATGTAAGAGTGCGTGTGAGAGTGCCTATGTATGTAAGAGAGTATATATGTGTGAATGTAAGAGTGCGTGTGAGAGTGCCTATGTATGTAAGAGAGTATATATGTGTGAATGTAAGAGTGCGTGTGAGAGTGCCTATGTATGTAAGAGAGTATATAAGTGTGAATGTAAGAGTGCGTGTGAGAGTGCCTATGTATGTAAGAGAGTATATATGTGTGAATGTAAGAGTGCGTGTGAGAGTGCCTATGTATGTAAGAGAGTATATATGTGTGAATGTAAGAGTGCGTGTGAGAGTGCCTATGTATGTAAGAGAGTATATAAGTGTGAATGTAAGAGTGCGTGTGAGAGTGCCTATGTATGTAAGAGAGTATATAAGTGTGAATGTAAGAGTGCGTGTGAGAGTGCCTATGTATGTAAGAGAGTATGTAAGTGTGAATGTAAGTGCATAAGTATGAGAGAGTGCCTATGCAGGCATGTTAGTGCCTAAGTGAGTGTGCCTGAGAGAGTGCCTTTGCGAATGTGTGTTAGAGGGTGTCTAAGTGTGAGAGTGTATAATTGTGTCTGAGAGATTGCCCAAGTCAGTGTGTGTGATATACTAAGTGTGTGAGAGAGAGTGCCTAAGTTAGTGTAGCTAAGTGAAAGTGCCTGAGTGCGTGAGTGCCCAACAGTGATTTAGTAATTGTTTGAGACAGGGCCTGAGTATGTGTCTGCGTATAAGTGAGTGTCAACCAGCAGTAGCGAAACGTTGGGTTAGGTGTTGGTTACCCAGGTATACTCTGCCCCACTCTGGTCTTTTATATGTTGTTTTATATTTTGCTATAATCTATTCAGCATTAGAGTAACCTTTTTTATCATGCTATGTCCCTGTCTGTGGGTTTAGTCCCTATAATAAGGATTTGTTTCCTTACATTCCTGTGTATTATATTTATACTCTTGGTAGCCGCCATTTTGTTCAGTCTGGTCCATTGCGGCCATTATCCTAATGTTCATTGTATTTTCTCTAATCCCTTTATGGGTTTTTAATGTATCTTGTGTACTCAATAAAGTATTGTTTGACCTCTACAACGCATTTCTTTTCTTTTGTTATGCTCGTATAAGTGAGTGTGTAAGAGAGTGCCTAGATGAGTGTGTGCCTACCTGAATGTGCAGGAGAATGCCTAAGAGAGTGTTTAGGTGGGTGCCTAAGTGATTGTGTAAGAAAGGGCCTAAGTAAGTGTGCGATAAAGTCTACCTAAGAGAATGTGAGTGAGAGTGCCTAAGTGTGAGTGTGTAGGGGAGTGTGTTAGTGAGAGTCCCTAAGCAAAAGATTATGTTTGTATGTGCACCTGAGTGTTTGTGGGTGACTGAGAGTGCTGAAATGAGTGTGAGAGTGCCTGAGTGTGTGTGAGAGGGTGGCTAAGTGAGTGCGAGAGGCCGATGGAATGAATATAAGAGAGAGTAAGTAGGTGAGAGCTGGTAAGTGGGGGCTGAGTGGGAGTGTCTGAGTATTAGTGGGTGCATTACTTCAGTATATAGGCACCTGCAGAGGAGGAGAGGAGGGGGCGGCACAATATTCTGCCTCGGGATGTCCTCAGAATGTAATGGGCCCTTATCTGTGCCATGTAATCTTCATCCTCCTCCTCATCATCCTCCTCTTCCTTATCCTCCTCCTCTTCCACCTCCTCATCCTCCTCCTCCTCCTTATCCTCCTCCTCTTCCACCTCCTCCTCCTAATCCTCCTCTTCCACCTCATCATCCTCCTCCTCCTCATCATCATCATCCTCCTCCTCATCATCCTCCTCCTCCTTATCCTCCTCCTCTTCCACCTCCTCATCCTCCTCCTCCTCCTTATCCTCCTCCTCTTCCACCTCCTCCTCCTAATCCTCCTCTTCCACCTCATCATCCTCCTCCTCCTCATCATCATCATCCTCCCTCATCATCATCATCCTCCTCCTCCTCCTCCTTTTCTCGTTCCTCATCCTCATCATCCTCCTCCTCCTCATCTTCCTCCTCCTCTGCCACCTCCTCATCATCCTCCTCCTCATCATCATCATCATCCTCCTCCTCATCATCATCATCCTCCTCCTCTTCCACCTTCTCCTCATCATCCTCCTCCTCATCATCTTCCTCCTCCTCATCATCCTCCTCCTCCAACTCCTCTCATCCTCCTCCTCCTCCTTATCCTCCTCCTCTTCCACCTCCTCCTCATCCTCCTCCTCCTCCTCCTTATCCTCCTCCTCTTCCACCTCATCATCCTCCTCCTCCTCATCATCATCATCATCCCTCATCATCATCATCCTCCTCCTCCTCCTCCTTTTCTCGTTCCTCATCCTCATCATCCTCCTCCTCCTCCTCTGCCACCTCCTCATCATCCTCCTCCTCCTCATCATCATCCTCCTCCTCTTCCACCTTCTCCTCATCATCCTCCTCCTCATCATCATCTTCCTCCTCATCATCCTCCTCCTCCAACTCCTCTCATCCTCCTCCTCCTCCTCCTCATCATCATCATCCTCCTCCTCACCATCCTCCTCCTCCTCATCACCATCCTCCTCCTCCTCATCACCATCCTCCCCCTCCTCCTCATCATCATCATCATCCTCCTCCTCCTCATCATCATCATCATCCTCCTCCTCCTCCTCATCACCATCCTCCTCCTCCTCCTCCTCATCACCATCCTCCTCCTCCTCCTCATCATTATCCTCCTCCTCATCCTCCTCCTCTTCAGCATCATCCTCCTCCTCCTCCTCATCATCATCCTCATCCTCCTCCTCATCATCCTCCTCCTCATCATCCTCCTCCTCATCATCCTCCTCCTCATCCTCCTCCTCATCATCCTCCTCATCCTCCTCCTTATCTTCATCCTCCTCCTCATCCTCCTCATCATCCTCCTCATCCCACTCCTCATCCTCCTCCTCCTCATCATCCTCCTCATCCTCATCCTCCTCCTCATTCTCATCATCCTCCTCATCCTACTCCTCCTCCTCATCCTCCTCCTCATCATCCTCCTCCTTATCCTCATCATCCTCATCCTCCTTCTACTCATTTTCTCCTCATCATCATCCTCCTCATCCTCCTTCTCCTCATTTTCTCCTCATCATCATCCTCCTTATCCTCCTCCTCCTCCTCATCTTCCTCCTCCTTATTCTCCTCCTCCTCATCCTCCTCCTCATCATCCTCCGCATCCTCCTCCTCATCATCCTCCTCCTCCTCCTCCTCCTCATCCTTATCCTCCTCCTCCTCCTCATCATCATCCTCCTTCTCTTCCACCTCCTCCTCATCATCATCCACCTCCACCTTCTCCTCATCATCCTCCTCATCCTCCTACTCATCATCTTCCTCCTCCTCATCATCCTCCTCATCCTACTCCTCCTCATCATCATCTTCCTCCTCATCATCATCTCCTCCTCCAACTCCTCTCATCATCCTCCTCATCTTCATCCTCCTCCTCCTCATCATCATTCTCTTCATCATTATCATCCTCCTCATCCTCCTCCTCCTCCTCCTCATCATCCTCCTCATCATCATCCTCCTCCTCCTCACCATCCTCCTCCTCCTCCTCATCATCATCCTCCTCCTCAGCATCATCCTCCTCATCATCATCATCCTCATCCTCCTCCTCATCATCATCCTCCTCCCCATCCCCCTCCTCATCATCCTCCTCCTCCTCATCCTCCTCCTCATCATCATCCTCCTCATCCTACTCCTCCTCCTCATTATCCTCCTACTCATCATCATCCTCCTCCTTATCCTCATCATCCTCCTTCTCCTCATTTTCTAATTTTCTCCTCATCATCATCTTCCTCATCCTTCTCCTCCTCATCATCATCTTCCTCATCCTTATCCTCCTCCTCCTTCTCCTCCTCATCATCATCTTCCTCATCCTTATTCTCCTCCTCCTCCTCCTCATCATCCTCCTCCTCATCATCCTCCTCCTCATCCTTCTCCTCCTCATCCTCCTCCTCATCCTTCTCCTCCTCATCCTCCTCCTAATCATCCTCATCTTCCTCCTCATCCTCCTGCTCATCATTATCCTCATCATCCTCCACATCTTTGCCGGTTTCTGTGCAAGTCTTAAGGGGCCGCGTCCGCTCGTCTCTGCTTTATCAATCAAACTGGACTAATTCTGTTTCCAGATCCCTGGATTAGGTGTCGGTGGCGCTGAACACCAAACGGAGGATCCCAACAAAGGACGTGTCCCCCCCCTCGCCCCGGAGGGTCTGGGAAAGTGAGTGTCGGCTGTGTTCACGAGAGGTCTGTTTACCTGATCTCATATGAAACACCTCCATTTCTATCTCAGGAAACAAAATTTCCTACAACTCCGACAAACAATGAACATTGTTCAGGTTCGGCTGATCTCATATCCAGGATACAGGGGAGGAACTTCCTTCTGCCCACAAGATGACCACGTATGGTCCTCACAAGCCTCAGGTGGCTTCACCGGGCAACATGGCAGCATCTTCTGCATCATCTCATCCAGGACCCTGTGGCCCTCAGTAGATGATGACCTTCACCCAACAGCACCCATGATAAGAGGGGTGGACTAGGCGTTACTCCACCAGTAGAGGGAGCCACTTCTATTTAGGGGGGCAACAGGCCACGTGGAGGAGCCTTGTATGGTTTCCATATGAAAGTGAACGATGGTTCGTGTTTTGGAAGCTGGAAGAGCCGAGTGGTGATCACTTAAAGGGAAACTCTCCATAATAGGTCAAATTCTGAAGAAAGAATCTGTCAGTTTCTGGGAAGAGAAATCATAATAAAGAAAACAATATATATATAAAACCGCCATATATCACTCTGTATACTGTGCACGGGGAGCGTCAACGGCAGCAACAACAATTTAGTCTAAGATGAAAAGTTATTGTTCAGTATTAAGTATCTCACTATGGCGACCTCTAAAAACACGCAACGCTGGGAACCGTCACCACGGAATATGCCGTATATCATACACATAGCAGGATATCCTGCTGTACATCACATGGCAGAAATATACAGGTGACTGAGATAAATCACCCGCACAGACACATACATTCCATACGAGGCTGGAAGAACACCCGCCAAGTAATAACCAGGTACTTACAATATGTATATAATAATATAATTGCACTGTATAAATGCCCCATATGTAAAACAATATACAGTAACTACTATAATACTGCTCCTATATACAAAAATGTAACTACTATAATACTTCTCCTATATACAAGAATATAACAACTATAATACTGACCCTATATACAAGAATATAACTACTATAATACTGCTCCCTATATACAAGAATATAACTACTATAATACTGCCCCTATATACAAGAATATAACTACTATAATACTGCTCCTATATACAAGACTATAACTACTATAATACTGCCTCCTATGTACAAGAATATAACTATTATAATCCTGCTCCTATATACAAGAATATAACTACTATAATACTGCCCCCTATATACAAGAATATAACTACTATAATACTGCTCCTATATACAAAAATGTAACTACTATAATACTTCTCCTATATACAAGAATATAACAACTATAATACTGACCCTATATACAAGAATATAACTACTATAATACTGCTCCCTATATACAAGAATATAACTACTATAATACTGTCCCCTATATACATGAATATAACTACTATAATACTGCTCCTATATACAAGACTATAACTACTATAATACTGCCTCCTATATACAAGAATATAACTACTATAATACTGCCCCTATATACAAGAATAAAACTACTATAATACTGCCTCCTATATCCAAGAATATAACTACTATAATACTGCTCCTATATACAAGAATATAACTACTATAATACTGCTCCTATATACAAGAATATAACTACTATAATCCTGCTCCTATATACAAGAATATAACTACTATAATACTGCTCCTATATACAAGACTATAACTACTATAATACTGCTCCTATATACAAGAATATAACTATTATAATCCTGCTCCTATATACAAGAATATAACTACTATAATACTGCCCCCTATATACAAGAATATAACTACTATAATACTGCTCCTATATACAAGACTATAACTACTATAATACTGCCTCCTATATACAAGAATATAACTATTATAATACTGCCCCCTATATACAAGAATATAACTACTATAATCCTGCTCCTATATACAAGAATATAACTACTATAATACTGTCCCCTATATACAAGAATATAACTACTATAATACTGCTCCTATATACAAGAATATAACTACTATAATACTGCTCCTATATACAAGAATATATCTACTATAATACTGCTCCTATATACAAGAATATAACTACTATAATACTGCTCCTATATACAAGAATATAACTACTATAATACTGCTCCTATATACAAGACTATAACTACTATAATACTGCCTCCTATATACAAGAATATAACTACTATAATACTGCTCCTATATACAAGAATATAACTACTATAATACTGCTCCTATATACAAGAATATAACTACTATAATACTGCTCCTATATACAAGACTATAACTACTATAATACTGCCTCCTATATACAAGAATATAACTACTATAATACTGCTCCTATATACAAGAATATAACTACTATAATACTGCTCCTATATACAAAAATATAACTACTATAATACTGCCCTATATACAAGAATATAACTACTATAATACTGCCCCTATATACAAGAATATATCTACTATAATACTGCTCCTATATACAAGAATATAACTACTATAATACTGCTCCTATATACAAGAATATAACTACTATAATACTGCTCCTATATACAAAAATATAACTACTATAATACTGCCCTATATACAAGAATATAACTACTATAATACTGCCCCTATATACAAGAATATATCTACTATAATACTGCTCCTATATACAAGAATATAACTACTATAATACTGCTCCTATATACAAGAATATAACTACTATACTACTGCTCCTATATACAAGAATATAACTACTATAATACTGCCCTATATACAAGAATATAACTACTAAAATACTGCCCCTATATACAAGAATATAACTACTATAATACTGCTCCTATATACAAGAATATAACTACTATAATACTGCTCCTATATACAAGAATATAACTACTGTAATACTGCTCCTATATACAAGAATATATCTACTATAATACTGCTCCTATATACAAGAATATAACTACTATAATACTGCCGCCTATATACAAGAATATAACTACTATAATACTGCCTCCTATATACAAGAATGTAACTACTATAATACTGTCCCCTATATACAAGAATATAACTACTATAATACTGTCCCCTATATACAAAAATATAACTACTATAATACTGCTCCTATATACAAAAATATAACTACTATAATACTGCCCCCTATATACAAGAATATAACTACTATAATACTGCTCCTATATACAAGAATATAACTACTATAATACTACTATATACAAGAATAAAACTACTATAATACTGCTCCTATTTACAAGAATATAACTACTATAATACTGCCTCCTATATACAAGAATGTAACTACTATAATACTGTCCCCTATATACAAGAATATAACTGCTATAATACTGCTCCTGTATACAAGAATATAACTACTATAATACTGCTCCTATATACAAGAATATAACTACTATAATACTGCTCCTATACACAAGAATATATCTACTATAATACTGCTCTTATATACAAGAATATAACTACTATAATACTGCTCCTATATACAAGAATATAACTACTATAATACTGCTCCTATACACAAAAATATAATTACTATAATACTGCCCCTATATATACAAGAATATAACTACTATAACACGGCTCCTATATACAAGAATATAACTACTATAATACTGCTCCTATATACAAGAATATAACTACTATAATACTGCCTCCTATATACAAGAATATAACTACTATAATACTGCTCCTATATACAAGAATATAACTACTATAATACTGCCTCCTATATACAAGAATATAACTACTATAATACTGCTCCTATGTACAAGAATATAACTACTATAATACTGCTCCTATATACAAGAATATAACTACTATAATACTGCTCCTATATACAAGAATATAATTACTATAATACTGCTCCTATATACAACAATATAACTACTATAATACTGCTCCTATATACAACAATATAACTACTATAATACTGCTCCTATATACAAGAATATAACTACTATAATACTGCCCCTATATACAAGAATATAACTACTATAATACTGCCTCCTAGCTGTGAGGTTGTGTGTGAGTAGCTCTCCTGATGTCTGGAGAAAGCCCGGGGCGGGGCCACCCTGGGCGGGGAAGCTCCCCAAGCAAGGCCCAGGCTTCTCGGCCTACACTGGGGGAAAACTCCCAGGCTTCTTCTAATGTGGATGTAAATCCTAAAGTCATTCCAGTACAGAAGAATACTGAGCATGTAAGTCCAGCCATTGCAAAGAAGGAAAATACAGCGAAGGACGTATGTAAAGAAAAGAAAGCAGCAGCAGCAGCAGCAAGTATGTCTAAGGGATGTGATGTGGAACAGTCTGCCAGCCATGGCGTACAGTGTGATGGTAATATGACTGAATTCAAGACAGAATCCATTGTGGGAACTCCAAAGTCTGCTAACCGAGGCCATGATGGTGCACAGGAGCTGGGGCAGAGTGGATCACAGGCAGCAGGTGTGCAGCTCCACTCTCCAGCACAGAGGCAGAGGAGGACATCACTGGAGAGACAGACATTGCAGGAGAACCTGAAACAACAAGAGGTGGTCTCCAGCATGACCCGCTCAGGCCGCACAAGATCCCAGGCTGGAGGTAAGAGCCACAATACTGACAAGTCTATGGAGGTGACACCAGGGAAATATGTGGAGAAATATGAAAGTGTTTGCAAAACTGTTCCTGCCCCAGACCCTAATGTATGTGACCGGGCCTCAGAAGATACAAGCAGCCAAGGCTCCTCTGTGTTCACCCAGCGTGAGAGACTGTCCAGACCCCTCCAGCTGGGCAAAGAGACCACCCGGGCACCAGAGCTACAGCTGGCGGAGGAGATCCCAGCACTGGTGAGGAGGATGGAGGAGCTGAAACACCAAAAACAAATGCTGCAAATGCAGATAGACTGTGTATATAAACTAAAGACAGCGAATCCACAGTACAAGTCCATGCATGATGATAAACTGTATACACTGAGCACAGAACTGGCCACCATAGTGAGTGAGATGGACTCTATACTGGAGAGGATGGGACCCTTAGCGGAATCCTATAGGAATAAGGAACGCTTTTCCCAGTACCAGCTGAGTTTTGGTGCAGAGCCCAGATCGGATGTGGCACCTGTCATCACCCCAGATGAGCCCCAGGAGGTGACAAGACCCCTTATAAAACCCCCAAGTTTCACCTTCAAGGATCGGCATGTTCATAAGCCCGAGGAGCAGCAACCTCAGAGACCTGCAGATGTTCTGGAGCCTGCAACTCACTTACCTGCAGAGGCACTACAAGTCCCAGAAGTCCCAGTGCATCAGGAGGACAGTGGACATTTGCCGGTGTATGAAGGTGATGGGGTGATGGAGCAGAGCTCTAATGTTGGGGCACGGACTGGGGGTGAGGACTGTGATAATGTTGGGGCACGGACTGGGGGTGAGGACTGTGATGATGTTGGGGCACGGACTGAGGGTGCGGACTATGATGTTCCTGAGGGGTCGGTGGCTGGAGGGGGTGCACAATCTGTGTGGGGTGTAATGTCTGATAATGATATAGAGGTGGATGGGACAGGTGATGTTGTACACAATTCTGTGCATGATTTCCCCCCTTTACCTACAAGCACAGCAGCTGTGGTGGGGCCCCCTAGAGTAGACCCCAACCCTGTAAGACAGGACGCAGGGACCCGCCAGGTTCCTTCAAGAAATGCCTGGAGCCGTGGTGCTCCATCCTTCACCTCCAGCGCCAATTACACTGGCCAGGCATTTAAAAGGAGGAATGTGGTGAGATTTCGGCACAGAGGTGCCAAGGAGGACCTTCCGGATAGGAGGTTTGTGGTGAGGGAGCTCCTGTGCCACCAGATGGGGTTTGTGCCAGCGGACATCTTGGCGGTAATAAACCTTCCAGATAGACAGGGCTATGATGTCAGCTTTAAGCTCATGTCTAATCTGGATAGGTTCTGGTCCAACTTCCCCAAGTTCAGAGACAAGGATGGATGGAGTAAATTTAGTTTTATTCCCATATCCAAGCCAGATACCGTCATCATCAATATCATCTTCTGGAATGAAGCTGTTCCTCCCCAGGACATTGTGGTGTGGCTCCGCAGACATTGTGACCTGGTGTCTGATCTCACCAAGAACAGAGATGATGACGGTATCTGGACTGGAGGGTGGAAGGTCCTGGTGAAGCTGCGCCAACATGGTAACATCACCCAACATCTGCCCAACTCCTTCTTCATTGGGAGGGAAAAGGGCGTTTGCTTCTACCCCGGTCAGCCCAGAAAGTGCTTTAAATGTGGTAAACCTGGGCATCTGGCTAACACCTGTACTGTGGTAAAGTGTAACCTGTGTGGTGAGACTGGTCACCTTAGTGCTGACTGCCAAAACATCAGGTGTAATCTCTGTGGTGAGATCGGTCACCCTCACCGGGACTGTCCCAATGCCTGGCACAACATCTGCCGGGAGCTTCCTGATGAGGACCTTGTGGCGGGGGCAGAGGCTGTAGAGGAGGAGGATTTGTTATCAGACCCTATACTGACCAGACAGGAGGTCCAGCCCGATGTAAGTAACACTGCACCAACACCTCAGCAGTCAGAGAGCACGCAGGGGGACATGGAGGTTGTGCCACAAGACCAGCAGCAGCCGGGGGTATCCTCTTCTGTGTCTGAGGGGAATAGGATGCAGCAAAATAAAAGGAGGAAAAAAGACAAGTCCTCCCGCAGGCCTGAGGGGGAGAACAGCATCGTTCAAAGTGTGAAAAAAAGGGCTGACAACAGGGCAGGAGTGATGGTGGTGTCCAACAGGTACGAGGTCCTGTCAGAGTCCGAGGGAGATTTGGACACTGAGATAAAAAGAATAGAGGGTGAATGTGATGGTGACACAAGGGACCAACCCCCAATAAAAAGAAAACCGCAGAGTGTGAAAGATAATGTAGAGTCAGATATGGAGACAGGTGGTGGCCAGCGGGACTCAGACTCTGACTTGTGATGATGGGGATCAGGTCTCTGCTCTTCTGTCTTATCATGGCTGGGTTTACTTTAAGGGTCCTTTCTACTAATGTGAACAGTATCAAAGTGAGGAGGACACGGCACATAGTCTATGACCATCTTAGAGACCTGGACACAGATGTCATCTTCATGCAGGAGACGCGCCTGACTTCTTCAGGGTATTTACGTGAGGCTGAGAGGGAATGGACGTCTGGTCCTTCTTTCTGGTCACTGGCTGTGGAGCCTTATGCCGGGGTGGCCATACTGTTTACCACCAGGGATGTGACTGTACATAGGATGACAGAGGTTGTCATGGGAAGGTGTCTGATCCTGGAGGTCACTATCCATGGTAGAAGGCTCCGGCTAATAAATATCTATGGCCCGCAGACAGTGACCGAAAGGATCCAGCTATTTAATGATGTCAAGCCATATCTATTCACATCTGTTCCTGTTATAATGGCCGGGGATTTTAACGTCACTAGGACATCAGGTGACAGGTCCTCAGGTAGAGCGGTGGCCAGGGACTCCAAGGTCCTAAATAACATAATCTTGCAGGCCGGTCTGTGTGATGTGTTCACACAGGGTGGAAGAAAACCAAAACTCACATACACCTGTTCTGACAGGAGCAGTAGAATAGATATGGCGTTTGTGCGTCCTGAAGAATTTATTAGTGATAGGAATGAAAAAACTGTCCCTTATTCAGATCACATGGCCTTAGTTTTCCATCTTGGTGTCACTAAGCGCCCAGATATTGGAAGGGGGCTCTGGAAGCTCAATTCTAATATCTTGGATGATGTGCATGTTCAGGGAGGTATTCACTCTCTTATACAGGGTCAGCTAGAGAGGGTGGACTTCTATGATGATATGGCCGCCTGGTGGGAGGATGTCAAGGATGAGATCAGAACCCTCTTAAAGAGACTGTCCTTTAAAAAGGGGAGGAGTAAGTATGGCCAGTATCTCAAGCTGCGCAAAGAATTGGAGTCACTATATTCGGCAGGTGGGGACCAACAAAGGATTGACCGGCTGAAATCTGAGATAAGGCAGTATCAGTACAGCAGGTATACCTCCCTGGTTCTTGAACGGGATTATGGGTCCTTAGGGTCTCCTGATCCCTTTGAGAATTGCCGGGAGCGGGTGGCAAATAAATCTGTCACCGGTCTCACTGACTCCCAGGGTGTTTTGCAGGAATCTCGGGAGGGTATCCTGGGGGTGGTGAGATCGTACTATGCTGACTTGTTTCAGAGGAAGGTTTTGGATAGAGACAAGATGACCCAATTCTTGGAGACAACTCCGCTCCCTGATACTAATGATTTGGACTTTTCTCCTTTGACAGCAGAATTGACGGTGGCAGAGGTTAAAGAGGCCATTGATAAGTTACATCTGAAGAAGGCACCAGGTCCAGATGGGATAACAGCAGAATTCTATAAGACATTCAGAGACCTCTTGGCCCCAATCCTCGTGGATGTTTACACAAATTGTCTAGAAAGTCACCTGATGCCTCCATCCATGAGAGTGTCCTCGCTGATTCTGCTGTCTAAAGGTAAAGAGCCGAGTGACATCAAGAACTGGAGGCCAATTGCCCTCTTGAATGTCGACAGGAAGATTCTGGCAAAAATCCTGTTTTCTAGGTTAGTTTGTCTGTCCCCGGCACTGTTGGCAGGCTGTCAGTATGGCACAGTAAAAGGGCGGAACATCTCTGGGGCAGTGATCTCCATAAGGGAGATGTTTGAGAGATGTAAAGCCCTGAGGTGTGGGAGATATGTTGTGAGTCTTGACCAGGCTAAAGCCTTTGACAGAGTAGATCATGAGTATCTATGGGCCACTTTGTCAAAGTACGGTATTCCGGGACAATTCATCGATTGGCTGAAGACTTTGTATTGTGAGGCCGAGAGCTTTCCTCTGATCAATGGTTGGCAGGGTGACACCTTCAGGGTTGAGGCGGGGGTGAGACAAGGTTGCCCACTGAGTCCGCTGCTGTATGTATTTGCCTTAGACCCGTTTCTGAGGTCACTGCAGGAGTGTGGTTTTCAGGGGGTGCCGGTCCCCCACTGCCTGCCCCTGAGTGTTGTTGCCTATGCGGATGATGTGACTGTAGTGATATCTGAGCCTCATGAGGTGGAGATGTTGTCTGCGGCCATCAGAAGTTACTCGGAGGCCTCAGGGTCTCTGGTCAACCTTGAGAAGAGTCAAGCTCTCTGGGTATCAGATACTGATCCAGACTTTGACCTGCCCCAATTTGTGAGAGCCTCCACCTATATTAAAATCCTAGGGGTCAAATTCGGGAGGGACGATAATGCCAGACTAAATTGGGAAGAGAAATTGGAAGCCGGAAATGCAAAGGTTCAGCGATGGAAGAACTGGAGGCTGACTTATAGAGAAAGGGTTAAAATGTTGAAGACTTACCTGGTCCCCGTCTTCTTATATGTCTCTGTCGTTTTTCCTTTGCCAGAATCTTTCTCCGCTCGGCTCTTTAGCCTGTTCTTCCAGATGTTTTGGGGGAACAGGTTGAACCCAATAAAAAGAGGGATCACTTACCTACAGAGGAGAGAGGGTGGGTTGGATATGCTGAATCCAAGGGTGTTCTTTGACTCCATGTTTCTAAAAGTTAATTTTGGTTGCCTGGACTCAAACAACAGCTCCCTGTGGGCGAATAGTATCAGGGACTGGATATTGCCTTTTGCAGAGTCTTGGGTGCGAGGCGGCAGTCTCAAGAGGGGGAGATGGACGCGTGACTACCTCCCCCCGTACCTGGAATACGGGCTCAGATGTCTGAAGAGATGGCGCATTGAGAAGTCCTATATAGAGAGTAAGACCCGTAAAGAGCTTTATGTCAGGGTTTGTAGGACCTTTTTCTTTTTACAGCCAGCTCTAAGGGACTGTACATCCGCCATTTTACGAGACAGTCTGAGGCTTCTAAACAGTGTGAGGCTACCGAACAAATTCCATGATATTGCCTGGCTGTCACTGCATGGGAAACTGTTTGTAAGAGGGAATTTAAAATACTTAAGTGTGTCAGATCGGAAGTGTCCCCTAGGGTGTCAGGAGGAGGAGACCATGACACATTTTATATCTGAGTGCTGGGGAGGGCGACACATATGGCAGGTGATATCCAACAAGCTAAGAATCCCGAGATTACAGACCCTAAAATACTCAGAAATAATTTACGGTGTAACATCTAGTGTAAGTGGCATTGACCGGGAGACCTTATATATCATCATATCTGTCATAAAATACTACCATTGGCACACCAGAACCAGAGTCTCCATGTACAGTGAACCCTTCCATGATAGGAGAGCAGTAGACCTGATCCTGACAGAACTGAGGTGGGTAAAGTGCTTGGAGATCAGGAAGGATGAGAAAAATTGTTTATTATGGAGGAATGTGTATATAGAATGATATTTACCTTCATGATACTTTTGTGTTGTTATTTATTTATTTACTTTTATTCTCATTTAAAAGCAATGGGCTTTTTCTAAGTTAACATTATTGTTTCTTTTGTAATGGAAGTGTATGATATTTAATATTTGATATTGTTTTGATAATTTTGGTCGAGTGTACTGTAATATTTCTGTTTGTTTTTTACTAATAAAAATTGCCTCCTATATACAAGAATATAACTACTAAATACTGCTCTATATACAAGAATATAACTACTGTAATACTGCTACTATATACAAGAATATAACTACTATAATACTGCTCCTATATACAAGAATATAACTACTATAATACTGCCCCCTATATACATGAATATAACTACTATAATACTGCCTCCTATATACAAGAATATAACTACTATAATACTGCTCCTATATACAAGAATATAACTACTATAATACTGCTCCTATATTGTTAAGTGGAAGTCCTTTTTTTCTTCAGATTGACAGCTGACTGCATGATCCTGTATATATAGCATTAAGTTAAGAAACAATATTTGCAGTGTTATATTTGTTTTAAATGTCGCAATGGTTTTGCATTTCCCAGTTTTTTTTTTCTTCGGAAACGGGTCCAAGTGGCTCTTTTTGTCTTAAAGGTTGCAGACCCCTGCCCTAGAGCAACGACAGTCTAGAAGTCTACATCTAGAGGTCCACCATTTGGAGAACAATTTCCTAGAGCAATGAGAGTCTAGAGGTCTAAATCTAGAGGTCCACCATTTGGAGAACAATGCCCTAGAGCAACAAGAGTCTAGAGGTCTAAATCTAGAGGTCGACCATTTGGAGAACAATGTCCTAGAGCAATGAGAGTCTAGAGGTCTAAATCTAGAGGTCGACCATTTGGAGAACAATGCCCTAGAGCAACAATAGTCTAGAGGTCTATATCTAGAGGTCCACTATTTGGAGAATAATGCCCCAGAGCAATGAGAGTCTAGAGGTCTATATCTAGAGGTCCACTATTTGGAGAATAATGCCCCAGAGCAATGAGAGTCTAGAGGTCTACATCTAGAGGTTGACCAACTGAAAAACAATGCCCTAGAGCAATGAAAGTCTAGAGGTCTACATCTATAGGTCCACCATTTGGAGAACAATGCCCTAGAGCTATGAGAGTCTAGAGGTCTACAAGTAGATGTCCACCATTTGGAGTACAATGTCCTAGAGCAACAAGAGACTAGAGGTCTACATCTAGAGGTCCACCATTTGTAGAACAATGCCCTAGAGCAATGAGTGTCTAGAGGTCTACAGCTAGAGGTCCACCATTTAAAGACCAATGCCCTAAAGCAACTAGAGTCTAGAGGTCTACATCTATAGGTCCACCATTTGGAGAACAATGCCCTAGAGCTATTAGAGTCTAGAGGTCTACAAGTAGATGTCCACCATTTGGAGTACAATATCCTAGAACAATGAGTGTCTAGAGGTCTACATCTAGAGGTCCACCATTTGGGGAACAATGCCCTAGATAAACAAGAGTCTAGAAGTCTACATCTAGAGGTCTACCATTTGGAGAACAATGCCCTAGAGTTACTAGAGTCTTGAGGTCTACATTTAAATGTCCACCATTTGGAGAACAATGCCCTAGAGCAATGAGAGCCTAAAGGTCTGCATCTAAAGGTCCACCATTTGGGGAACAATGCCCTAGAACAACAAGAGCCTAGAGGTCTACATCTAGAGGTCCACAATTTGGAGAACAATGCCCTAAAGCAACAAGAGTCTAGAGGTATACATCTAGAGGTCCACTATTTGAAGAACAATGCCCTAGAACAATGGGAGTCTAGAAATCTACATCTAGAGGTCCACCATTTGGAGAACAATGCCCTAGAGCAATGAGAATCTAGAGGTCTACATCTAGAGGTCCACCATTTGGAGGACAATGCCCTAGAGCTATGAGAGTCCAGTGGTCTACATCTAAAGATCCACCATTTGGAGGACAATACCCTAGAGCTGTGAGAGTCTAGTGGTCTACATCTAGAGGTCCACCATTTAGAGAACAATGCCCTAGAGCAACAAGAGTCTAGAGCTCTACATCTAGAGGTCCACTATTTGGAGAACAATACCCTAGAGTAATGAGAGTCTAGAGGTCTACATCTAGAGGTCCACCATTTGGAGAACAATGCCCTAGAACAATGAGAGTCTAGAAGTCTACATCTAGAGGTCCACCATTTGGAGAACAATGTCCTAGAGCAACAAGAGTCTAGTGGTCTTAATCTAGAGGTCCACCATTTAAAGACCAATGCCCTAGAGCAGCAAGAGTCTAGAGGTCTACATCTAGAGGTCCACTATTTGGAGAATAATGTCCTAGAGCAATGAGAGTCTAGAGGTCTACATCTAGAGGTCCACTATTTGGAAAACAATGCCCTAGAGCAATGAGAGTCTAGAGGTCTACATCTTGAGGTCCACTATTTGGAGAAAAATGCCATAGAGCTATGAGAATTTAGAGGTCTATATCTATAGGTCCACCATTTGGAGAACAATGCCCTAGAGCTATGAGAGTCTAGAGGTCTAAATCTAGAGGTCAACCATTTGGAGAACAATGCCCTAGAGCTATGAGAGTCTAGAGGTCTACATCTAGAGGTCCACTATTTGGAAAACAATGCCCTAGAGCAATGAGAGTCTAGAGGTCCACATCTTGAGGTCCACTATTTGGAGAAAAATGCCCTAGAGCTATGAGAGTCTAGAGGTCTACATCTTGAGGTCCACTATTTGGAGAACAATGCCCTAGAGCTATGAGAGTCTAGAGGTCTACATCTAGAGGTCAACCATTTGGAGAACAATGCCCTAGAGCTATGAGAGTCTAGAGGTCTACATCTAGAGGTCCACTATTTGGAGAACAATGCCCTAAAACAACACGAGTCTAGAGGTCTACATCTAGAGGTCCACTACTTGGAGAACAATACCCTAGAACAATGATAGTCTAGAGGTTTACATCTGGAGGTCCATCATTTGGAGAACAATGTACTAGAGCAACATGAGTCTAGAGGTCTACATCTAGAGGTCCACCATTTGGAGAACAATTTTCTAGAGCTATGAGAGTCTAGAGGTCTGCATCTAGAGGTCCACCATTTAGAGAACAATGCCCTAGTGCAACAAAAGTCTAGAGGTCTACATCTAGAGGTCCACCATTTAGAGAACAATGCCCTAGAGCAACAAGAGTCTAGAGGTCTACATCTAGAGGTCCACCTATCGAGAACAAAGAGTCTAGAGGTCTACATCTAGAGGTCCACCATTTGGAGAACACTGCCCTAGAACAACAAGAGTCTAGAGTTCTACATCTAGAGGTCCACTATTTGGAGAACAATGCCTTAGAGCTTTTAGAGTCTAGAAGTCTACATTTTGAGGTCTACTATTTGGAGAACAAAACTTCAACTCCCAGAATGCCTGGACATGCCCAGACAGCCATTTGCTGAAGCTAACGGCTATCAGGAATGCTGGGAGTTGAAGTTTTGCAACATCTGGAGGGCAACCAGTTTGACACCCATGCCCTAGAGCAATGAGAGTCTAGAGGTCTAAATTTGGAGTCTCTAGAAGTCTACAGTTTGGAGACCACTGCTTTAGAGAATTCTATCTGGCAACAGTGGCATAGATAAAGACTTACGAAGATGAAAGTTGTAGTCTTGGCCATGCTGGATCTGGCGTCAGAATTCGGAACCTTTGGAGTCGATGGTCTTTATTTTTGTGAATTCGGGTAGAAGAAACAGACATGGTCGCACATCACCAATCTTGTATAATGATCTAATTGCTTCTCAGCATAATATCAAAAACTAACAGGTTGTTATTATACATTTTTGATCAAAAAGTACAAGCCCACTCGCCACGTCAAGGCCACCTATTTAGAGTGGGTCCCTAACATCCCTATCATAAAATGGCGTAGCACTGGGCGGCGACGACCACCGCCGCGACACTAGTGCCCACGGGGGGGATACGACCCACTGGCAGAGCGGCCCCAATGCCACTCAAACCAGTCTATGGGTCGCACCTCCCCACAGACACGGCGCCACGGCAGCAATGGACGCCGCACAGCACCACACCAGTGTGAACAAGGTATAACAGCACACTTACCATGCTCTCCCAGTCAGACTGGGAGGCTGCTAGGAAAGAAATGGCCCTTGTGTAGCTAACTACTACTTATATAGGGTTGGGCTGAGGGGGTGGGGAAGAGTGCAGACACATGTTATTTTTGGCTGTTTAGTCTTGTTTGGTCTTGGAGCTCCTCAGTCTATTAGAGGAATGGAAATTCCCTTGTGTCCTTGTAGACCTAGACATGGACTCGCGTCCTGCAGGTACACACTGGAATGGAGTTCCTGCACTTTTCTCTGTGCACTTGACCCCTATCCTAGACTGAAAGATCTTAGTATTGCTTCTTTTTGAAGACTATGAAAAGATGGTCCTTACTAATAGATTTCAGGATACCATTTAGTTGAGGTCAAAAGGGTGACACAGGAGAGAGAGAAGAAATTGTTCTTCAAGGGTCTTGTCCTCCATCCATTGTTTCGGCCAAAGTGCCCTACGGTCCATGTTTTGGACCATCATAAACTTGGAACAAAAGTGTCCATAGAGCGTCAGAACCTTCTGATATCTCCACAATTTTGGGAAAGGATTAGAAGGGCAGAAGATGATGCTGAAGAATTGGTAGATCCTTCGACCGGTGACTATGCTTAGAAGATGACCTGACTTCTTCGAGGATATCGGATAACAGGGTCTTGGACCAGGACAAGAATACTTGGGCAGTTCTAGGGCCGAATAAGAACTACGCACCCAAGACCCAGGTGATGGTCACTGACAGGAGATGCATTGGTGGTCGTGCTGGCACCTTCTCTTACATTTGCCCGATGGACTCAACATCTACAAACACCAAATAAGTCTAAGTGTGTGAAGATAACCAAAACAAGCGAAGGATAACAGAAATAAGAACACCAACAAAGTAAAACACAGGGGAGGTGAGGAGACCTGGATGAGAACCTAAGAGAACTTCGTCAATAACAAGGACCCCCTGGTGGCCTTCCTCACCTTCTTACATTTGCTTGGTGGAAGACATTTGTGGTGTCCCGATGCGGGAGACACTTGTCTACCTGCCCTGTCAGGTGGATGTCACATTACTGTATCTGGCCCACAGCTCCAGGATTCAATGTTATGTTATTTGGTGATTTATGAAAATGTATTTTCTGCATTTCATGTCTTTTTTTGTTTCCCCTGTCTTTTGTAGGAGAATTCATGGAGAATCTTTGGCACTTTCGCCAATCAGGACCTCCTGCCCTGCTCACCCCAGGTCTGTCTAGGAAATAGTCGGTGTGAGTCCAGTCAAAGCAATGTAAGTTGTTGTCCGCCCGCACACGGATCCTGCTGAACAGTTCGTCTGTCCACGTCAAGTTCAGACAAGTTTAGTCAGCTTTGGGGAGAAATGTCAGGAGAGCCGTCGGGCCCCAGAGCAACCAAATGGGTAACATGAGTGAAAGCCTCAAGCAACTCTGGTCCAAATTGTTTCACCCTGGCCGGAGGCAGCCACCTCTTCTATGCCTTTGTCTTCTCCTTCTTCTAACCTTCCAGTGGAGGTATTTCTTTATCTGGTGCTTGGCACCGGCAATCAATGGAGTGTGGTGGTTAACACTTCTGCTGTCACAAACTCCATCTCAGTCACAACACCCCTCAGGGCACCACAGATCTACAGACAACAAATATGTCTTAGTGTGTGTAGAAAACCTGAACAAGTAAACCAGGATAGCAGAGAGGTGAGGAGACCTGGATGAGAGCCTCAGAAGACGTGGACAATACCAAGGACCCCCACGTGGCCTCCTACACCTTCCTACATTTGCTCATTTCCCCTGCAGGGCAAGGTAACATATCAGGCGGTTTTATTATAATACGCATATCACTTGGTGTTTAATTGAGATCAAATCTTTAATCTTCTCCCGTCAGCGTTTCATCTCGGCGACTATTATCCCGTGGTCCAGGCGATGGCGTCACCCGCTGGTTTTCAATTACACAAACATCCGTATTGATCCCTCGCTGCCGCCAACGGGATGCGGAAAAATGACAAATAAAAGAGAAAAGCGCAGGGTGTCCTGTAAAAGTAAGAATAAGAATTCTATAAATATGTGACAGAAGGAAAGAGATAGATATGAGATAGATAGATAGATATGAGATAGATATGAGATAGATATGAGATAGATATGAGATAGATATGAGATAGATAGATAGATAGATATGAGATAGATATGAGATAGATAGATAGATATGAGATAGATATGAGATAGATATGAGATAGATACAAGATAGATAGATAGATAGATATGAGATAGATATGAGATAGATATGAGATAGATATGAGATAGATATGAGATAGATATGAGATAGATAGATAGATATGAGATAGATAGATAGATATGAGATAGATATGAGATAGATATGAGATAGATATGAGATAGATACAAGATAGATAGATAGATAGATATGAGATAGATAGATATGAGATAGATATGAGATAGATACAAGATAGATAGATAGATAGATAGATATGAGATAGATAGATATGAGATAAATAGATATGAAATAGATAGATACGAGATAGATATGAGATAGATATGAGATAGATAGATAGATATGAGATAGATAGATAGATATGAGATAGATAGATATGAGATAGATAGATAGATATGAGATAGATAGATATGAGATAGATAGATATGAGATAGATAGATATGAGATATATATGAGATAGATATGAGATAGATAGATATGAGATAGATAGATATGATATGAGATAGATAGATATGATATATAAATGAGATAGATATGAGATAGATAGATAGATAGATAGATAGATATGAGATAGATAGATGGATAGATAGATGGATAGATAGATAGATATGAGATAGATATGAGATAGATAAGAGATAGATATGAGATAGATATGAGATAGATATGAGATAGATATGAGATAGATAGATATGAGATAGATAGATATGAGATAGATAAATATGAGATAGATAGATAGATATGAGATAGATAGATAGATATGAGATAGATAGATAGATATAAGATAAATAAATAGATAGATGGTGGATAAGCAGCCCCAAGCAAGTTCCAAAGATATTCAAGCTGTCCTGCAGGCTCAGGGAGCATCAGTGTCAGCGCGAACTATCCATCCACATTTAAATGAAATGAAACGCTATGGAGGAGACCCAGGAGGACCCCACTATGGAGGAGACCCAGGAGGACCCCACTATGGAGGAGACCAAGGAGGACCCCACTATGGAGGAGACCCAGGAGGACCCCACTATGGAGGAGGCCCAGGAGGACCCCACTATGGAGGAGACCCAGGAGGACCCAACTATGGAGGGAGACCCAGGAGGACCCCACTATGGAGGAGACCCAGGAGGACCCCACTATGGAGGGAGACCCAGGAGGACTCCACTGTGGAGGAGACCCAGGAGGACCCCACTGTGGAGGAGACCCAGGAGGACCCCACTGTGGAGGAGACCAAGGAGGACCCCGCTATGGAGGAGACCCAGGAGGACCCTGCTATGGAGGAGACCCAGGAGGACCCCACTATGGAGGGAGACCCAGGAGGACCCCACTATGGAGGAGACCCAGGAGGACCCCGCTATGGAGGAGACCCAGGAGGACACAACGGTGGAGGAGACCCAGGAGGACCCCACTATGGAGGAGATCCAGGAGGACCCCACTGTGGAGGAGACCCAGGAGGACCCCACTATGGAGGAGACCCAGGAGGACCCCACAATGGAGGAGACCCAGGAGGACCCCACTATGGAGGAGACCAAGGAGGACCCCGCTATGGAGGAGACCCAGGAGGACCCCGCTATGGAGGAGACCCAGGAGGACCCCCCTATGGAGGGAGACCCAGGAGAACCCCACTATGGAGGAAACCTAGGAGGACCCCACTATGGAGGAGACCCAGGAGGACCCCACTATGGAGGAGACCCAGGAGGACCCCACTATGGAGGGAGACCCAGGAGGACCCCACTGTGGAGGAGACCCAGGAGGACCCCACTGTGGAGGAGACCCAGGAGGACCCCACTGTGGAGGAGACCAAGGAGGACCCCGCTATGGAGGAGACCCAGGAGGACCCTGCTATGGAGGAGACCCAGGAGGACCCCACTATGGAGGGAGACCCAGGAGGACCCCACTATGGAGGAGACCCAGGAGGACCCCGCTATGGAGGAGACCCAGGAGGACACAACGGTGGAGGAGACCCAGGAGGACCCCACTATGGAGGAGACCCAGGAGGACCCCACAATGGAGGAGACCCAGGAGGACCCCACTATGGAGGAGACCAAGGAGGACCCCGCTATGGAGGAGACCCAGGAGGACCCCGCTATGGAGGAGACCCAGGAGGACCCCCCTATGGAGGGAGACCCAGGAAAACCCCACTATGGAGGAAACCCAGGAGGACCCCACTATGGAGGAGACCCAGGAGGACCCCACTATGGAGGAGACCCAGGAGGACCCCACTGTGGAGGAGACCCAGGAGGACCCCGCTGTGGAGGAGACCCAGGAGGACCCCACTATGGAGGGAGACCCATGAGAACCCCACTATGGAGGAGACCAAGGAGGACCCCACTATGGAGGAGACCCAGGAGGACCCCACTATGGAGGAGACCCAGGAGGACCCCACTATGGAGGAGACCCAGGAGGACCCCACTATGGAGGAAGACCCAGGAGGACCCCACTATGAAGGGAGACCCAGGAGGACCCCACTATGGAGGAGACCCAGGGGGACCCCACTATGGAGGAGACCCAGGAGGACCCAACTATGGAGGAGACCCAGGAGGACCCCACTCCTGACACAGATATAAAAAAGCAAGACTACATTTTACCAAAATGAACTTGAGTAACCAAAATCCTTCTGGGAAAACGTCTTGTGGACAGATGAGACCAAGATAGATCTTTTTGGTAAAGCAAATCATTCTACTGTTTACCGAAAACGGAATGAGGCCTACAAAGAAAAGAGCACAGTACCTACAGTGACATATGGGGGAGGTCAGTGATGTTTTGGGTTGTTTTGCTGCCTCTGGCACTGGGGGCCTTGAATGTGTACAAGACATCATGAAATCTGAGGATTACCAATGGATTTTGGGTTGCACTGTACAGCCCAGTGTCAGAAAGCTGGGTTTGTGTCCGAGATCTTGGGTCTTCCAGCAGGACAATGACCCCAAACATACGTCACAAAGCCCCAGAAATGGATGACAACAAAGCGCTGGAGAGTTCTGAAGTGTCAGCAATGAGTCCAGATCTAAATCCCATTGATCACCTGTGGAGAGATCTTATAATTACTGTTGGGAAAAGGCGCCTTCCAATAAGAGACCTGGAGCAGATTGTAAAGGAAGAGTGGTCCAACATTCCGACTGAGAGGTGTAAGAAGCTTATTGATGCTTATAGGAAGAGTGGTCCAACATTCCGGCTGAGAGGTGTAAGAAGCATATTGATGGTTATAGGAAGAGTGGTCCAACATTCCAGCTGAGAGGTGTAAGAAGCTTATTGATGGTTATAGGAAGAGGGGTCCAACATTCCGGCTGAGAGGTGTAAGAAGCTTATTGATGGTTATAGGAAGAGTGGTCCAACATTCCGGCTGAGAGGTGTAAGAAGCTTATTGATGGTTATAGGAAGAGGGGTCCAACATTCCGGCTGAGAGGTGTAAGAAGCTTATTGATGCTCATAGGAAGACACTGAGTTCACATATTTTCTCCAAAGGGTATGCAACCAAATATTAGGTTAAGGGGCCAATAATTGTGTCCGGACCATTTTTGGAGTTTGGTGACATTAGGTCCAATTTGCTTTTTTTCCTCCTTTTTTGGTTTAGTTCCAATACACACAAAGGGAATAAACATGTGTGTCACGATTCGGCTGGCAGGAGGTGGATCCTCTGTGCCAGAGAGGGATTGGCGTGGACCGTGCTAGTGGACCGGTTCTAAGTCACTACTGGTATTCACCAGAGCCCGCCGCAAAGCGGGATGGTCTTGCAGCGGCGGTAGTAACCAGGTCGTATCCACTAGCAACGGCTCAACCTCTCTGACTGCTGAGATAAGCGCGGTACAAGGGAGTAGACAAGAGCAAGGTCGGACGTAGCAGAAGGTCGGGGCAGGCAGCAAGGATCGTAGTCAGGGGCAACGGCAGGAGGTCTGGAACACAGGCTAGGAACACACAAGGAAACGCTTTCACTGGCACAATGGCAACAAGATCCGGCGAGGGAGTGCAGGGGAAGTGAGGTATAAATAGGGAAGTGCACAGGTGAACACACTAATTAAGCCTGCTGCGCCAATCAGTGGCGCAGTGGCCCTTTAAATCGCAGAGACCCGGCGCGGGCGCGCCCTAGGGAGCGGGGCCGCGCGCGCCGGGACAGGACCGACGGAGAGCGAGTCAGGTACGGGAGCCGGGGTGCGCATCGCGAGCGGGCGCCACCTGCATCGCGAATCGCATCCTGGCTGGGGGCGGTATCGCAGCGCACCCGGTCAGTAGATCTGACCGGGGCGCTGCAGTAGCGAGGATGTTGCGAGCGCTCCGGGGAGGAGCGGGGACCCGGAGCGCTCGGCGTAACAGTACCCCCCCCCTTGGGTCTCCCCCTCTTCTTGGAGCCTGAGAACCTGAGGACCAGACTTTTGTCTAGGATGTTGTCCTCAGGTTCCCAGGATCTCTCTTCAGGACCACAGCCCTCCCAATCAACCAAAAAATTTTTTTTCCTTCTGACCGTCTTGGAGGCCAGTATCTCCTTCACGGAGAAGATGTCAGAAGAACCGGAAACAGGAGTGGGAGAAACAAGTTTGGGAGAGAAACGGTTGATGATGAGTGGTTTAAGGAGAGAGACATGAAAGGCATTGGGAATACGAAGAGAAGGAGGAAGAAGAAGTTTGTAAGAGACAGGATTAATTTGGCACAAGATTTTGAAAGGACCAAGATAGCGTGGTCCCAGTTTGTAACTGGGGACACGGAAGCGGACATATTTAGCGGAGAGCCATACCTTGTCTCCGGGAGCAAAAATGGGGGGAGTTCTTCTTTTCTTATCGGCAAACTTTTTCATGCGAGATGAAGCCTGTAAAAGAGAATTTCGGGTCTCTTTCCATATGGTGGAAAGATCACGAGTCACTTCATCCACAGCGGGCACACCAGAGGGCAAGGGAGTAGGGAGGGGGGGAAGAGGGTGACGGCCGTACACCACGAAAAATGGGGATTTAGCAGAAGATTCAGAGACTCTGAAGTTGTACGAGAATTCGGCCCATGGTAGAAGATCTGCCCAGTCATCCTGGCGGGAGGAAACAAAATGCCGTAAATAGTCACCCAGGACCTGATTAACTCTTTCTACTTGCCCATTGGATTGAGGATGATAAGCAGAAGAGAAGTTTAATTTAATCTTGAGTTGTTTACAGAGAGCCCTCCAGAATTTTGACATGAATTGGACGCCTCTATCCGAGACGATCTGCGTGGGCAAACCGTGAAGACGAAAAATGTGTACAAAAAATTGTTTTGCCAACTGAGGCGCTGAAGGAAGACCAGGAAGAGGAATAAAATGTGCCATCTTGGAAAATCGATCAACGACCACCCAAACAACAGTGTTGCCACGGGATGGGGGTAAGTCTGTAATAAAGTCCATACCAATCAGAGACCAAGGCTGTTCGGGGACAGGAAGAGGATGAAGGAGACCAGCAGGCTTCTGGCGAGGAGTCTTATCCCGGGCACAGACAGTACAGGCCCGCACAAAATCAACAACATCCGTCTCCAGAGTCGGCCACCAATAGAAACGAGAGATGAGTTGCAAGGACTTTTTGATGCCCGCATGGCCTGCGAGGTGGGAGGAGTGACCCCATTTGAGAATCCCGAGACGTTGGTGTGGAGAAACGAAGGTCTTCCCTGGAGGAGTTTGCCTGATGGAGGCTGGAGAAGTGGAGATCAGACAGTCAGGAGGAATGATGTGTTGCGGAGAGACCTCTACTTCCGAGGCATCCGAGGAACGAGAGAGAGCATCGGCCCTAATGTTCTTGTCGGCAGGGCGAAAATGAATTTCAAAGTTAAAACGGGCAAAGAACAACGACTACCTGGCCTGGCGAGGATTCAGCCGTTGGGCAGACTGGAGATAGGAGAGATTCTTGTGATCAGTGTATATGATAACTGGAAATTTTGATCCCTCCAGCAGATGCCTCCATTCCTTAAGTGCCAATTTAATGGCCAGTAGTTCTCGATCCCCGATGGAGTAGTTCCTCTCCGCCGGAGAGAAGGTCCTAGAAAAAAAACCACAAGTAACAGCATGCCCGGAAGAATTTTTTTGTAGAAGGACCGCTCCAGCTCCCACTGAGGAGGCATCAACCTCCAATAGGAAGGGTTTAGATGGGTCAGGTCTGGAGAGCACGGGAGCAGAAGAAAAGGCAGACTTGAGCCGTTTAAATGCGTCTTCCGCTTGAGGAGGCCATGACTTAGGATTGGCATTCTTCTTGGTTAAAGCCACGATAGGAGCCACAATAGTGGAAAAATGTGGAATAAATTGTCTGTAATAATTGGCGAACCCCAAAAAACGTTGGATAGCACGGAGTCCGGAGGGGCGTGGCCAATCTAAGACGGCAGAGAGTTTATCTGGGTCCATTTGTAGTCCCTGGCCAGAGACCAAGTATCCTAGGAAAGGAAGAGATTGACATTCAAACAGACATTTCTCCATTTTGGCATAAAGTTGATTGTCTCGAAGTCTCTGAAGAACCATGCGGACATGCTGGCGATGTTCTTCTAAGTTGGCAGAAAAAATCAGAATATCGTCCAGATATACAACAACACAGGAATATAAGAGATCACGAAAAATTTCATTAACAAAGTCTTGGAAGACGGCAGGGGCGTTGCACAGGCCAAAGGGCATGACCAGACACTCAAAGTGTCCATCTCTAGTGTTAAATGCAGTTTTCCATTCGTCCCCCTCCCTGATGCGGATGAGATTATAAGCACCTCTTAAGTTCAGTTTGGTAAAGATGTGGGCACCTTGAAGGCGATCAAAGAGTTCTGAGATAAGAGGTAGGGGGTAGCGGTTCTTTACCGTGATTTTATTAAGTCCGCGGTAATCAATGCAAGGACGTAGGGAGCCATCTTTTTTGGACACAAAGAAAAATCCAGCTCCGGCAGGAGAGGAGGATTTGCGGATAAACCCCTTTTTTAAATTCTCCTGGATGTACTCTGACATGGCAAGAGTCTCTGGAGCAGACAGAGGATAAATTCTGCCCCGGGGTGGAGTAGTGCCCGGGAGGAGGTCAATAGGACAGTCATAAGGCCTGTGAGGAGGTAAAGTCTCAGCTTGTTTTTTGCAAAATACGTCAGCATAGTCCATATAAGCCTTAGGGAGACCGGTTACAGGGGGACCCACAGGGTCACGGCAGGGAGTACTGGGAACCGGTTTAAGACAGTCCTTGACACAAGAAGTACCCCAGCTCTTGATCTCTCCTGTGGACCAATCAAGGGTTGGAGAATGGCGTTGAAGCCACGGTAGTCCAAGGAGAATTTCGGAAGTGCAATTGGACCAAAAACTCAATTTTTTCGTGATGAGGTCCGATGCACATTAGGAGGGGCTCCGTGCGGTAACGCACAGTACAGTCCAATCTTTCATTGTTAACAGAATTGATGTAGAGGGGTCTGGCGAGACTGGTCACCGGGATGTTGAACCTGTTGATGAGAGAGGCCAAAATAAAATTTCCTGCAGATCCGGAATCCAAGAAGGCCATAGTAGAGAAGGAGAAGGTGGAGGAAGATATCCGCACAGGCACAGTAAGGCGTGGAGAAGCAGAGTTGACATCAAGAACTGTCTCACCTTTGTGCGGAGTCAGCGTACGTCTTTCCAGTCGGGGAGGATGGATAGGACAATCCTTCAGGAAGTGTTCGGTACCGGCACAGTACAGGCACAGATTCTCCATGCAGCGTCGTGTCCTCTCTTGAGGTGTCAAGCGAGACCGGTCAACTTGCATAGCCTCCACGGCGGGAGGCACAGGAACGGATTGCAGAGGACCAGAGGCGAGAGGAGCCGGGGAGAAAAAACGCCTCGTGCGAACAAAGTCCATATCCTGGCGGAGCTCCTGACGCCTTTCGGAAAAACGCATGTCAATGCGAGTGGCTAGATGAATGAGTTCATGTAGGTTAGCAGGGATTTCTCGTGCGGCCAGAACATCTTTAATGTTGCTGGATAGGCCTTTTTTAAAGGTCGCGCAGAGGGCCTCATTATTCCAGGATAATTCGGAAGCAAGAGTACGGAATTGGATGGCGTACTCGCCAACGGAAGAATTACCCTGGACCAGGTTCAACAGGGCAGTCTCAGCAGAAGAGGCTCGGGCAGGTTCCTCAAAGACACTTCGAATTTCCGAGAAGAAGGAGTGTACAGAGGCAGTGACGGGGTCATTGCGGTCCCAGAGCGGTGTGGCCCATGACAGAGCTTTCCCAGACAGAAGGCTGACTACGAAAGCCACCTTAGACCTTTCAGTAGGAAACTGGTCCGACATCATCTCCAAGTGCAGGGAACATTGTGAAAGAAAGCCACGGCAAAACTTAGAGTCCCCATCAAATTTATCCGGCAAGGATAGTCGTAGGCCTGGAGCGGCCACTCGCTGCGGAGGAGGTGCAGGAGCTGGCGGAGGAGATGATTGCTGAAGCTGTGGTAGTAGCTGCTGTAGCATCACGGTCAGTTGAGACAGCTGGTGGCCTTGTTGCGCTATCTGTTGTGACTGCTGGGCGACCACCGTGGTGAGGTCGGCGACAACTGGCAGTGGAACTTCAGCAGGATCCATGGCCGGATCTACTGTCACGATGCCGGCTGGCAGGAGGTGGATCCTCTGTGCCAGAGAGGGATTGGCGTGGACCGTGCTAGTGGACCGGTTCTAAGTTACTACTGGTATTCACCAGAGCCCGCCGCAAAGCGGGATGGTCTTGCAGTGGCGGTAGTAACCAGGTCGTATCCACTAGCAACGGCTCAACCTCTCTGACTGCTGAAGATAGGCGCGGTACAAGGGAGTAGACAAGAGCAAGGTCGGACGTAGCAGAAGGTCAGGGCAGGCAGCAAGGATCGTAGTCAGGGGCAACGGCAGGAGGTCTGGAACACAGGCTAGGAACACACAAGGAAACGCTTTCACTGGCACGATGGCAACAAGATCCGGCGAGGGAGTGCAGGGGAAGTGAGGTATAAATAGGGAGTGCAGGGAAAGTGAGGTATAAGTAGGGAGTGCAGGGGAAGTGAGGTATAAGTAGGGAGTGCAGGGGAAGTGAGGTATAAGTAGGGAGTGCAGGGGAAGTGAGGTATAAATAGGGAGTGCACAGGTGAACACACTGATTAGACCAACTGCGCCAATCAGTGGCGCAGTGGCCCTTTAAATCGCAGAGGAGAGGAGATCTATATATATATATACAGAGGAGATCTATATATATATATACAGAGGAGAGGAGATCTATATATATATACAGAGGAGAGGAGATCTATATATATATATATATATATATATATATATATATATATACAGAGGAGAGGAGATCTATATATATATATACAGAGGAGAGGAGATCTATATATATATACAGAGGAGAGGAGATCTATATATATATATATATATATATATATATATATATATATATATATACACAAAGGGAATAAACCTGTGTTACTGCAATCCTTTCCTGTGAGGAATACTTCATTATATAGAAACATTTCAGGGGGGACAACATTTACGGCCATTACTGTATAATATAGTTATATATATCAGTGATGTCACACAGGGGGCGGGGCTGTGATCACATGTCATTATATTACTATTATATCAGTGATGTCATACAGGGGGCGGGGCTGTGGTCACATGTCATTATATTACTATTATATCAGTGATGTCATACAGGGGGCGGGGCTGTGATCACATGTCATTATATTACTATTATATTATATCAGTGATGTCATACAGGGGGCGGGGCTGTGATCACCTGGCATTATATTACAATTATATTATATCAGTGATGTCATACAGGGGGCGGGGCTGTGATCACATGTCATTGTATTACTATTATATTATATCAGTGATGTCATACAGGGGGCGGGGCTGTGATCACATGTCATTATATTACTATTATATCAGTGATGTCATACAGGGGGCGGGGCTGTGATCACATGTCATTATATTACTGTTATATCAGTAATGTCATACAGGGGGCGGGGCTGTGATCACATGTCATTATATTACTATTATATTATATCAGTGATGTCACACAGGGGGCGGGGCTGTGATCACATGTCATTATATTATTATATTATATCAGTGATGTCATACAGGGGCGGGGCTGTGATCACATCATTATATTACTATTATATTATATCAGTGATGTCATACAGGGGGCGGGGCTGTGATCACATGTCATTATATTACTATTATATTATATCAGTGATGTCTTACAGGGGCGGGGCTGTGATCACATCATTATATTACTATTATATTATATCAGTTATGTCATACAGGGGGCGGGGCTGTGATCACATGTCATTATATTATATCAGTGATGTCACACAGGGGGTGGGGCTGTGATCACCTGGCATTATATTACTATTATATTATATCAGTAATGTCATACAGGGGCGTGGCTGTGATCACATGTCATTATATTACTATTATATTATATCAGTGATGTCATACAGGGGGCGGGGCTGTGATCACATGTCATTATATTACTATTACATTATATCTGTGATGTCATACAGGGGGCGGGGCTGTGATCACATGTCATTATATTACTATTATATTATATCAGTGATGTCATACAGGGGGCGGGGCTGTGATCACATGTCATTATATTACTATTATATCAGTGATGTCATACAGGGGGCGGGGCTGTTATCACATGTCATTATATTACTATTATATTATATCAGTGATGTCATACAGGGGGCGGGGCTGTGATCACATGTCATTATATTACTGTTATATCAGTGATATCATACAGGGGGCGGGGCTGTGATCACATGTCATTATATTACTATTATATTATATCAGTGATGTCATACAGGGGCGGGGCTGTGATCACATCATTATATTACTATTATATTATATCAGTGATGTCTTATAGGGGCGGGGCTGTGATCACATCATTATATTACTATTATATTATATCAGTGATGCCATACAGGGGGCGGGGCTGTGATCACATGTCATTATATTACTATTATATTATATCAGTGATGTCATACAGGGGGCGGGGCTGTGATCACATGTCATTATATAACTATTATATTATATCAGTGATGTCATACAGGGGGCAGGGCTGTGATCACATGTCATTATATTACTATTATATTATATCAGTGATGTCATACAGGGGGCGGGGCTGTGATCACATGTCATTATATTACTATTATATTATATCAGTGATGTCATACAGGGGGTGGGGCTGTGATCACATGTCACTATATTACTATCATATCAGTGATGTAATTCTGGGGGCGGGGCTGTGATCACATGTCATTATATTACTATTATATTATATCAGTGATGTCATACAGGGGGCGGGGCTGTGATCACATGTCATTATATTACTATTATATTATATCAGTGATGTCATACAGGGGGCGGGGCTGTGATCACATGTCATTATATTACTATTATATCAGTGATGTCATACAGGGGGCGGGGCTGTTATCACATGTCATTATATTACTATTATATTATATCAGTGATGTCATACAGGGGGCGGGGCTGTGATCACATGTCATTATATTACTGTTATATCAGTGATATCATACAGGGGGCGGGGCTGTGATCACATGTCATTATATTACTATTATATTATATCAGTGATGTCACACAGGGGGCGGGGCTGTGATCACATGTCATTATATTATTATATTATATCAGTGATGTCATACAGGGGCGGGGCTGTGATCACATCATTATATTACTATTATATTATATCAGTGATGTCTTATAGGGGCGGGGCTGTGATCACATCATTATATTACTATTATATTATATCAGTGATGTCATACAGGGGGCGTGGCTGTGATCACATGTCATTATATTACTATTATATTATATCAGTGATGTCATACAGGGGGCGGGGCTGTGATCACATGTCATTATATTACTATTACATTATATCTGTGATGTCATACAGGGGGCGGGGCTGTGATCACATGTCATTATATTACTATTATATTATATCAGTGATGTCATACAGGGGGCGGGGCTGTGATCACATGTCATTATATTACTATTATATTATATCAGTGATGTCATACAGGGGGCGGGGCTGTGATCACATGTCATTATATTACTATTATATTATATCAGTGATGTCATACAGGGGGCGGGGCTGTGATCACATGTCATTATATTACTATTACATTATATCTGTGATGACATACAGGGGGCGGGGCTGTGATCACATGTCATTATATTACTATTATATTATATCAGTGATGTCATACAGGGGGCGGGGCTGTGATCACATGTCATTATATTACTATTACATTATATCTGTGATGACATACAGGGGGCGGGGCTGTGATCACATGTCATTATATTACTATTACATTATATCTGTGATGACATACAGGGGGCGGGGCTGTGATCACATGTCATTATATTACTATTATATTATATCAGTGATGTCATACAGGGGGCGGGGCTGTGATCACATGCCATTATATTGTATTCAGTAATTGATACATTTTACATAGACTTAATATTGTTATTGTTGGCTACATTGTGGGGGAGATTGGTGCAGTTATTCAGGGCAACCAATCAGATCGCTTCTTTTCTATTTAAAGAGACCTGTTAAAAATGAAAGAAGCAATCTGATTGGTTGCCCTGAACATCTGCACCACTCCTCCTCTATACAAGTTTGGATAAATCTCCCCCTGTATCTCTTTATATTTCTTTGTCCTCCTTATCTCCATGGTGATGAACCCGCCCCTCCTCCGCTCACGACTCCTCCCCCTTTTATCTTCCGATCCCCCATACACTTTGAGGGCCTTTATATAATCTATAATGTATTTCCCACAATCCCCCGGGGCCGACAATAAATGTTTATTACAGCAATTTCTCCCTGGACAATTGTGAGTGTAATGGCGGGGCGGGTGTAATGGTCTCGTGGTGGCCGCGGGTCTCAATGTATAGTAATCGGCGCAGAGCTTGAATCGCAATTAGGACGCCACTTTAGAAGTCCCACTCCAGGATAATGCGCGGCGCTCTCCGGCTCGGGGAGTTAATTGGTCGCGGCCGTACATTAGTCCTCCATAAGCTGAAATATGTAATTTCGCCTTGAAACCGCAAACCCGGTGACCTTTTTAGCTCAGACCCTTTTCTCCGTCTCCGGGAGACCACGAGAGGCGACAGCGACCAAGAGGCGACTGACATTCATACGATGCATTTTATTTCCACCCACGCAATTAATCCGGCGCACTTCAGACAATCCCGCGCGCCGCAAATCGGGGCGAGCGAACAAAGACGCCGCAAAACATTAAATGTCAATATTATTAATCCCCTGACCCGAATCAAACCGCAGAAAAAACGGAGAGAATGGCCGAGCTGAACGTCGAATGGCGAAGAGACGCATCACGTGACGCCAAGATGGAGGATCGCCGAATGGTTTCAGTCAGGGAGTGAATGGCACCAAAAAATATATATAGATATTTATAAAATTGTTTACGTGAAAAATTGGGTATTGTGTTATAAATTTTGTTGATCTTGGGAAAGCTGGGTAGAAACTTGCATGGACGCCCCCCAGTGCGTCACTAGAGGGCGCACACCAGTCCCCTGAAGAGTCACATAAACAGATCTAGGAAAGCTGGGTAGCTTCTTACACGGGGGTTGTCACTCACCACCCGGTGTGCTGTCACTAAACAAATATGGCACTGAAGAAGTTGGGAAAGCTGGGTGAGAAGTTATACATATGTCATTATTACATTGCCCAAGAGAACCCAGCTATCCCAGACCCCTGAAGGGCAGATTTGATGCACCAATACTCAAACCGTTCTTGTGAACTAAGAGCTCAGGAAAGCTGGGTGACAAGTAATGCACCCACCATTACTGCTCTAGGCCTTTTACTATCCCAGGCACCTTATTGGCAGATCTGATGCTCTCATACTCCATCCATTCTTTTGTTGTATCCAAGGAGTCTAGAAAAGCTGGGTGACAACTAATGCATTTGTAACTCATACATCTAATATCTCAAAGAATGATCTTGGGAAAGCTGGGTGAAAATTGAAACATCCACCATTACCGGATTCCTCCAGGGGGTTATTCCCCAGCTGTCCCAGGCTCCTGAATGGCAGATCTACCACTACTGTGTTCTGTAACGTGGGGCTTTGGAAAGATGGGTCAGAACTAATACATGTGATGTAACTGAATTCCCATAGGATTGTCACCCAGCTAACCCATTCTCCTGAATGGCAAATATGCACTTTTATATCAACCTTGATTGTGCTGTGTAAATTGGATTTTTAGAAAGCTGGGTAAGAGCTAATACTTCTACCATTGGTGCACCCAGGAGTAAGTACTCAGCTATTTCAGGCTCCTGAATGACAGATCTGGTGAACTTTATCCAATCTGCTATACTAGTGGTCTTCAACCAGCGGACCTCCAGAGGTTGCAAAACTACAACTCCCAGCATGCCCGGACAGATCTGGTGAACTTTATCCAATCTGCTATACTAGTGGTCTTCAACCAGCGGACCTTCAGATGTTGCAAAACTACAACTCCCAGCATGCCCGGACAGCCGTTGGCTGTCCGGGCATGCTGGGAATTGTAGTTTTGCAAAATCTGGAGGTCCGCAGGTTGAAGACCACTGTATACCAACCATTCTTGTGTTGTGTATCTAGGAGCTTGGGAAAGCTGGGTGACATCTAAGACATCCACCATTTCTACATTCTTCAGGGGTTGTCGCCCAGCTGTCCCAGGCTCCTGATGCACAACTAGACAGATCTGTCAGTCAGGTGCTTGGGAAAGCTGTGTCAGTATTTGTGGGAGCTGTAGGAGCAGCCATCGTTGTTGTCACCCAGCTTTTCCAGAAGCATGAGATGTATCTGATCCACTAGAACTGTTTAAACCTCCTTGTGTTCCCGGCAGCGAGGACATGTTCGGTGTAATTAATGCGCGGCGCGGCGGTGACCTTTCCACCAGATACGGGATCCTCCGTCCTGCCGCTCCTCTCGCTCCTCGCCATGGATCAGGCTTTTAACAAAACAGCGCGAGCGGAAAGAAGCGGAGAAATCCCTGCCGGACGCTGCCTCCTCGGGACTGCGCCATCCATCAACCAGAAGACTTAAAGGACAAGGCACCCAGCTTTCCCAGACTCCCGAACAACCTGACTGCACCCAACCCTTCTGTATACCATGCATAGCTGCTGTTTAGGAGACTGAGAAAGCTGGGTAACAATGAATGTAGCCAAGACTCTCTCCTGTCCTGACAGTTTGTTACAATGTATCAGTGCAGACAATCCTCTGTGAGCTAAACACAGCAGCACTGCTGAACTCTCTCCTGTTTGCTGCAATGTTTCAGTGTACACCAGTATTTTTTCCAATCAGTGTGCCTCCAGCTGTTGCAAAACTAGAAGTCCCAGCATGCCCGGACAATCCTCTGTGAGCTAAACACAGCAGAAGTACATATCTCTTTGTTACAATGTGCCAGTTCAGACAATTCTCTGTAAGTTTAACACAGCAACAGTGCAAAACTGCTGTTTGTTACAATGTATCAGTGTAGACCTCTGCTTCCGACCAGGGTGCCTGCAGCTGTTGCAAAACTACAACTCCCAGCATGCTGGGAGTTGTAGTTTTGCAACAGCTGGAGACACCCTGATTGGGAAACACTGGTGTAGACAATCCTATGTAAGCAGCAGCAGTGTAACACTCTCTACTGTGCTGTTTGTTACAATGTATCAGTACAGACAATCCTCTGTGAGCTAAACACAGCAGAAGCACCTATCTCTGTCTTGTAGTTTTGTTACAATGTATCAGTACAGATAATCCTCTGTGAGCTGAACACAGCAGAAGTACCTATCTCTGTATTGTAGTTGTTACGCCTAGCGCTCCGGGTCCCCGCTTCTCCCCGGAGCGCTCACGGCGTCTTTCTCCCTGCAGCTCCCCGGTCGGTCCCGCTGACCGGGAGCGCTGCACTGTCATGGCCGTCGGGGATGCGATTCGCACAGCAGGACGCGCCCGCTCGCGAATCGCATCCCAGGTCACTTACCCGTCCCGGTCCCCTGCTGTCATGTGCTGGCGCGCGCGGCTCCGCTCTCTAGGGCGCGCGCGCGCCAGCTCTCTGAGACTTAAAGGGCCAGTGCACCTATGATTGGTGCCTGGCCCAATTAGCTTAATTGGCTCCCACCTGTTCCCTGGCTATATCACATCACTTCCCCTTCCTGGCCGGATCTTGTTGCCTTGTGCCAGTGAAAGCGTTTAGTGTTGTCCAAGCCTGTGTTACCTGAACTTCTGCTATCCATCCTGACTACGAACCTTGCCGCCTGCCCCGACCTTCTGCTACGTCTGACCTTGCCTCTGCCTAGTCCTTCAGTCCCACGCCTTCTCAGCAGTCAGAGAGGTTGAGCCGTTGCTAGTGGATACGACCTGGTTGCTACTGCCGCAGCAAGACCATCCCGCTTTGCGGCGGGCTCTGGTGAAAACCAGTAGCCTCTTAGAACTGGTCCACCAGCACGGTCCACGCCAATCCCTCGCTGACACAGCGGATCCACAACCCGTAAGCCGAATCGTGACAGTAGTTTTGTTACAATGTATCAGTACAGATAATCCTCTGTGAGCTGAAAACAGCAGAAGCACCTATCTCTGTCTTGTTGGTTTGTTACTATGTATCAGTACAGACAATCCTCTGTGAGCTAAACACAGCAGAAGCACCTATCTCTGTCTTGTTGGTTTGTTCCAATATATCAGTACAGACAATCCTCTGTGAGCTAAACACAGCAGAAGCACCTATCTCTGTCTTGTTGGTTTGTTACAATGTATCAGTACAGACAATCCTCTGTGAGTTAAACACAGCAGAATCACCTATCTCTGTCTTCTTGGTTTGTTACAATGTATCAGTACAGACAATCCTCTGTGAGCTAAACACAGCAGAAGCACCTATCTCTGTCTTGTTGGTTTGTTCCAATGTATCAGTACAGATAATCCTCTGTGAGTTAAATGCAGCAGAAGCACCTATCTCTCTCTTGTTGGTTTGTTACAATGTATCAGTACATACAATACTCTGTGGGTTAAACACGGCAGAAGCACCTATCTCTGTCTTCTTGGTTTGTTACAATGTGTCAGTACAGACAATCCTCTATGAGCAAAACACAGCAGAAGTACCTATCTCTGTCTTGTTGGTTTTCACTATATCAATACAGACAATCCTCTGTGAGCTAAACACAGCAGAAGTATCTATCTCTGTCTTGTTGGTTTTCACTATATCAATACAGACAATCCTCTGTGAGCTAAACACAGCAGAAGCACCTATCTCTGTCTTGTAGGTTTGTTACAATGTATCAGTACAGATAATCCTCTGTGAGCTAAACACAGCAGAAGCACCTATCTCTGTCTTGTAGGTTTGTTCCAATGTATCAGGACAGATAATCCTCTGTGAGTTAAATGCAGCTGAAGCACCTATCTCTGTCTTGTTGGTTTGTTACAATGTATCAGTACAGACAATCCTCTGTGAGCTAAACACAGCAACAGTGCAAAACTGCTGTTGGTTACAATGTGTTAGTCTCTAGATCAGTGGTCTCCAACCTGCGGACCTCCAGATGTTGCAAAACTACAACTCCCAGCATGCCCGGACAGCCAACGGCTGTCCGGGCATGCTGGGAGTTGTAGTTTTGCAACATCTGGAGGTCCGCAGGTTGAAGACCACTGCTCTAGATAATCCTGTGTAAGCTAAATACAGCAGCGGTGCAGAACTCCTGAGCTGACAGTTTGTTACAATGTATCATTGACAGGTGGTGACCTCGTTGGTGTTAACCCCTCGTCTTCTAATAAGATGTTTCCTGAGACCGAGTGTATGGAAATGTCTGGATGAATGTTGTGGTTTGTGCGGCCCCGCGCGCGCCCTCCATCTTCCGTTATTCATGGGGGGCCCCGCGGGGGTCCTGTATATATATTCCTTCTTATGGCTGGAACAAGATTTCAATTCCACATCTGCGTCCGTCACGTCACCGCAATCTCGACACGACCCCAGGGAGCCCGATTATCCTGCGAACGCCAAACCTGCGCCAAAGTAATATCCGCAGAGTGAAGCCGGCCTCGCGTACCTATACACTGCTGTCTATGGGCTTAGATTCAGGAAATGTATCGCTCATGATAGGATTAGATACACGATATAGCGGTACAGTATCACATATAGGGGTCTTACATGCTCTGATACAGCAACAGGGGGCCACAAATGAAAGGCTTAGATACATTGAGCAATAAGGTATCACCCATTGAAAACTTAGATACATTAGTTCAGCAACAGAGTATTTCCCATAGGAGACTTAGATACACTGTTCTAGAAGCATTTCTAAAATGGGAGACTTAGCTTCACTGTTCCAGCAGCGTATCTCACATGAGAGGCTTAGATACACTGGTCCAGCAGCAGAGTGTTACACATGATGAGAGGCTAAGATAATCTGCTCCACCAGCATTAAATCATACAGAGGAGGCTTAGATACACTTATGCAGCAGCAGAGTACCGCACATGAGAGGCTTAGATATGCTGTTATAGCTGCTGTGCATCACACATGGGAGACTTAGATACCCTAATCCAGCAGCAGAGTACCACACATGGGGGCTTAGATACACTGACATAGCTGCTGTGCATCACACATGGGAGACTTGGATACCCTGGTACAACATCAATGGACCACACACAAAAGGCTTAGATACACTGATATAGCTGCTGAGCATCACACAAAGGAGACTTAGATACCCTCATCCAGCATTAGAGGAACACACATTGGAGGCTTAGATACACAGATATAGCTGCTGAGCATCACACATGGGAGACTTAGATACCCTGATCCAGCATTAGAGGAACACACATGGGGGCTTAGATACACTGATATAGCTGCTGTGCATCACACATGGGAGACTTGGATACCCTGGTACAACATCAATGGACCACACACAAGAGGCTTAGATACACTGATATAGCTGCTAAGTATCACTCAAAGGAGACTTAGATACCCTGATCCAGCATTAGAGGAACACACATTGGAGGCTTAGATACACAGATATTGCTGCTGTGCATCACACATGGGAGACTTAGATACCCAAATCCCGCAGCAGAGTATCACACATTGGTGGCTTAGATACACTGACCCATATATAATCATTTTCTCGTTACTTATTCGCTTTTCTACGTCATAGTCTTTGCAGGATATCGTCCCTGTAATAAGAATTCTCTGTGGGATTGTAAAATGCGCGGCGAGAACGTGGACCCGTAAAGTGACGTTGTCCATGGCGGTGGATGTCCCGATGAGGTCACGGCGCACCATTCCCCATTATTCTCCCTGACATTCCGGCCTCATTATCCGGACACTTGTGTTGCGCCCCCCGGAGGCCATGAAACGCGATCTGCCCGTATGAGGAGGCGCGGCGGGCGGGTGACGACCACGGGCAGGAATCCTGACATCAGCTTCGCCGCCTCAGCTCTTAATCTGTCAGGGAAATATTTGGGAATCTTTCGGGATCAAGTTGAGGAAAGTGAAGGAACGGCGGGGACATTCGCAGGCCTCTACGGTTACACATTAGAATTAGGAGCCCGTCCAAAACGCGTGGGGGGAGGGGGCCGCGGCCTCAGAATTGACTCCACTCTGGTCCCTGGTCGCCCGTATAATGCGCCTGGTGTCAGAGTTACAAGCATGGCGGCCGGTGCCAGCTCCCATATGAAAGCCATTAGTGGCGGCGGTCCAGCCGGAGGGGGCACTCGCGGCCTTTTATTGGAGTCGTCCGTACTGTGGGTGGTCACCGCCGCCGCCGCAGGGCTTCCCTCCTGGTTAAATAGTGGAAAACAATTGCAAGGTAGAGGGATGGGAGCGTTCGCTGAGCAAATCTTTCCATTTTTATCCCGAGGAAACGTTAAACATTCTGGGCTCTGAGCTCCGATGTGGAAACATCAGGCGGCTGCCATGGTCAACAGGAGGGAACGGCAACCAATCAGAGCCGCCGCGTGCCCTCCACGGATCATAGGAAGGGGGGGCACAAGTATCAGGGTCAGATACAAGATGACTGTGACATCAGTACAGAAGTGTAAAATGCGTCGGTCTTGATGCATATTAATAGGGAAACATCTTCAAATATCAGGCGAACATATAAGATTACAGACAGTGCCTTCAGCTCAAAGCGTGTCGGGCCTAGCGCATCAGGGATTGAATAGAACAAAAACGCATTGAAAATGGTGTATGTGAGTAGGGGTTGTGGGGGGGGGGGGGAGGAAGCTCAGAAATATCTGGGTCAGTTGCAAGATATAAGGCAGTGACTTCAGCTCAAAACGCGTCAAACATGATGTACATTAGTAGGGAAACGGCGTAGAAATATCCGGTGAAAATACAAAATTACAGGAAGTGACTTCATCTCAAAACATGTCGGACCTAGTGCATACGATCAGGGATTCAATAGCACAAAACGCGTTGGGAATGATGTATGTGATTAGGGGTTCTGGGGGAGGCAGCTCAGAAATATCAGGGTCAGCTGCAAGATGACTGTGACATCTGACAGACGTGTAAAACGGGTCGGACATGATGTATATTAGTAAGGAAACAGCGTCGAAATATCAGGCGAACATACAAGTTTACAGGAAGTGACTTCAGCTCAAAACGCGTTGAACGTAATGCATATTAGTAGGGAAAGAGCGTAGAAATATCAGGTGAAAATACAAATTTACAGACAGTGACTTCAGCTCAAAACGTGTCGGGCCTAGAGCATACGATCAGGGATTCAATAGCACAAAACGCGTTGGGAATTATGTATGTGATTAGGGGTTCTGGAGGGGGCAGCTCAGAAATATCAGGGTCAGCTGCAAGATGACTGTGACATCTGACAGACGTGTAAAACGGGTCGGACATGATGTATATTAGTAAGGAAACAGTGTAGAAATATCAGGCGAACATACAAGTTTACAGGAAGGGACTTCAGCTCAAAACGCGTTGAACGTAATGCATATTAGTAAGGAAAAAGCGTAGAAATATCAGGTGAAAATACAAAATTACAGACAGTGATTTCAGCTCAAAACGTGTTGGGCCTAGAGCATATGATCAGGGATTCAATAGTACAAAACGCGCTGGGATTCATATATGTGAGTTGGAGTCCAGGCTGTGACATCATCTGCCGAAAAGCGTAAAACGTGCCGTCCCTAGTGCATTCCATTGGGGATTATTGTAAGAGACAGTTCAAAAATATCAGGTCTAACTCCAAGATTACAGGCAATGACATCAGTTCAATAGTGCAAAACGCGTTGGAAAGGTGCATGTGAGGGGGGGAGCTCAGAAATATCAGGATCAGCTGCGAAATGCGTTAGAATGTGTTGTATATATGATCAGGGTGGGAACAGCTCAGATATATGAGGCTAATACAAGATTACAGGAAGTGACATCATCAGCCCAAAAGTGTGAAATGCGTTGGGCATATTGGATATGATTAGGGAAACATCTTAGAAAACATCAGCTCCATGGTACAAAACGCGTCGGAGTTTGTTGCCCCTTTTACCCTATGAGACCCAATTGACCCCACCCTGTGGCGGTTTTAGCATAAACAATTTGGTGACTGTGTATCCAACCTCCGCAGCCTCTATGGCACTGATCCCCTCGGAGGTACGATACAGCGATACGTGATAATCCGCCGTTTAGCGACAATCTTGATTTATTAGCGAGGACACAACATTTCGTTCTCAGATCTTCGCCTGGTGCGCGGACGCTTGTGAAGGCGCCGTAGTACCAGCGTTCTCCTCCCACCACAACTCCCAGCAATTAACAGTAATTGTGGAACTGGACGCGGAGGCGCCATTATGCACGACAATTAATTTACAGATTAATAAGGATAAATTCGCCGCCGGTCGCGGCCATGGCGGCCCCTGAAGAGACTCGCAGCCTCATTAGAGACCATTTTCTTAGTAATTGCCGTGACGGCGCGCCCATCCAAAACCCGTCTGTGGACACAATGTAGCGAGGAGCGGCCATTATTACACATCAATCACCGGCGACGGAACAATCATCAGTTTATTCATTCTCCCCTCTCCAGAGTTCAATGCCGCGTCCAGCGCCGCGCAGGCGACCGCAAACCCACCTGAATGGGCCGTAATTGACAGTGAATATCGAACAATTAGATTAATGTCATTTATTGGATCTTCTCTATGGAGACCCCGAAAGGTTATTTATAGACCCCAAATATCTGGCGCAGGGGGGATGAAAAAGGGCGAATATCCGGTTTTTCGGGTCTCTATGTGTAACATTACCGTGTGTTTACTACATATGATACTGCTATATATCTACTGTATATTACTTAGGTACACTGGGGTACTGTTAGATGGACACTATTATATAGGCACCATGTGGCGGTGTTGCTTTGGCACTGTCTACTATTACTGTTCTCTAGGTATGGCACTACTATGTATCACTGTGTGGCAATATTATGGGAGTACTCTATGAAGCTGTCATCTGGGAGTCCCATGCTACATATATATAGGCACCATATAGCAGTATTATTTAATACTCTATGACAGTGGTTCTTATCCTGAGTTCGGTGAGTCAGTCTCGCTGGTTCAGCGGAGGTAAAGACACACACCCGACTCCCGGCCCGTCACAACAGGACAGACAAACCAAGCAATTGCTTGTGGCCCCGAGGGCCCAGGGCCCCGAGCAGAGCCGGTGTTTGCCCGTCACTATTAACTCCCTGCGGCCCCGCGTTAAGATTAAAAACGCAGGGGCCGCCGGGTCACTTACATTCCGTGCGTGCGCCCATGGAAACGAAGGCGCCCAGGACCGGAGGATCGAGAAGGAGGAAGATGCGCACTGGCCAGTTTGGTAAGTGACCAGCTGCCCATCTTCTTCGGTGCTCCGACCAACGGTCCCGAGACCTACTGCTATAGCTGGAGTGGTGGTCAGAGCACTGAAGTGGGCAGTACACAGGCATACACTGTATATGGCTGGAGGCTGTATGTCTGTGGGGGAACACTGCCTGCCTAATGTGGGGGAACACTGCCTGCCTAATGTGGGGGAACACTGCCTGCCTAATGTGGGGGAACACTGCCTGCCTAATGTGGGGGAACACATTACCGTGTGCTCACTGTATATGGCACTACTATATATTACTGCATATTAAAAATATTTGAGTACACTAGGACACTGTATGTAGGCACCACAGAGCGTTATGATTTTGGCTCTGCTTGATATTACTATGTGTCCATTGTATACGGTACTATTATGTGTCATTATATGGCAATATTATTCAGGCACAGTTATTTGCACATTGTATTATAGAGGCATCATATAGCGGTATTATATTGCCTCTGTGTACCATTGCTGTGTGCTCTGAGCCAATCAGATGTTGTTTATTGAGGCTATAAATTATTTATTTATCTATTCTACAATTTATTTATTTATGTTTTTATTCAGCAAATTATTTATTTATATATATAAAAATTATTATTCATCTATTTTATGAATTGTTTATTTATTTTATTAGTTTATTTATCTATTCTACAACTTATTTATTGATTTATCTATCTATTCTACAACTTATTTATTGATTTATATATTGTACAAATTATTTATTTATTCTACAAATTATGTATCTATTTATTTATTTATCTATCTATTCTACAATGTATTTATTTATCTATCTATTCTACAATTTATTTATTGATTTATCTATTCTACAATTTATTTATCGATTTATCTATCTATTCTACAATTTATTTATTGATTTATCTATCTATTCTACAATTTATTTATTTACTTATCTATTGTAAAAATTATGTATTTATTCTACAAATTATGTATTTATTCATCTATTTATTTAACAATTTACCTATTTTTTACAGATTATTTATGTATTAATTCCACAAATTGTGTATTTATTCATTCTTTTTATTCTCCAATTGTTTTCAAATTTACTTTTGCTTTTCTCTATTTATTTATCTATTGAATGTAATTAATTGTCTGTATATTCCTCAAATTAATTATTTATTAATCAATTTATTAATTCCACTAATATATATATATTCTACTGATTGTTTGGTAGCCAAGACGATTGCTTCTAGATGAAGCCTTAGATTCCTGTTACTTTTGACATGTAAGTCTATAGGATTATCCCGGCCACCAGCGCTCGCCTCTGTCCCCGCCCATTCTAGTGATCGGTCGGGGTCTGAAAACATTTGTTTTGTCTCTGTGATATGTGTTTATTTAAAGCGACAGATACACAATTTAAGGGTAGAGAATCCTCTGCTCGGTAACCAGCCTGATACACTGTAACAAACTATCAGCACTGCAGAGATTTAGCCAGTGTCAGAGTTTCCCAGTCGGCGACCCTCCAGCTGTTGCAAAACTACAACTCCCAGCATGCCCGGACAGTTACCAGCACTTAGGAGTAGGGATGAGTGGCATAGGCCATATTCGAATTTGCGATATTTCGCGAATATATGAACGAATATTCGTCCCATATTCGTCCTATATTTGCGAAATTTGCATATTCGCTATGTTCGTTCTCTTTTTTTTTCATGCGAAAATTCGTCGTGAAATTCGCATAGTGCGCATGCGCGATTATATCTTTCACCTAAAAGAAGGGAGGGATCAGTGTCCCCTGACTGTAAGTGTTGATATTCGTGAATATTTGCATATTCACAAAAAATAAATAAAATGAATATTCATCATAACGAATATATCACAATATTCTAAATGTTCGTGAAATCGTAAAAGGCCGATATTCGCAGTAAAAATTCGCAATTCGAATATTCGCGTTCAACACTACTTAGGAGAGGGGAAAAAACCCAGTTGGGGCAATCCTCAAGGGATCCATGGCTAAAGTATTTCCCAACCAGTGTGCCTCCAGCTGTTGCAAAACTACAACTCCCAGCAGTGTTTCCCAACCAGCGTGCCTCCAGCTGTTGCAAAACTACAACTCCCAGCATGTCCGGACAGCCCCCAGCACTTGGGAGAAGAACCCACCCCCAGTGGAGGAAACCTCTCAGGAACCATGTCTGGAGGATTGCCCTTCCCTTGGGTTTAGAGCAGTGTTTCCCAACCAGTGTGCCTCCAGCTGTTGCAAAACTACAACTCCCAGCATGCCCAGACAGCTTTCAGCACTTAGGAGAGAGGAAAAAAAAAACAGCAGAGGAAACCTATATGGAAACCATGACTGAAGGATTGCCCTTCCCATGGGCTTAGAGCAGTGTTTCCCAACCAGTATGCCTCCAGCTGTTGCAAAAACTACAACTCCCAGCATGTCCTGACAGCCTCCAGCACTTAGGAGAAGGGAAAAACCCCAGTGGAGGAAAACTGTAGGGAAACCATGGCCGAAGGATTCCGCTTCCCTTCGGTTAAGACCAGTGTTTTCCCCAACCAGTGTGCCTCCAGCTGTTGCAAAACTACAACTCCCAGCATGCCCGGACAGCCATTGGCTGTCCGGGCATGCTGGGAGTTGTAGTTTTGCAACAGCTGGAGGCACACTGGTTGGGAAAACATTGCTTTAGACTATGTGAAACCATAACACCTCTTCCATTCCCTGACAGAAAGCGGAGCTCTTGAATGTCCTATGCTGCAGGTTTACTCTGAGGCTTTTACAGTGCGTAATGTTTACACCAGAGACCTGGCCTGTGGGGGCCCCCCGACCCCCATCATTATCGCCCATTACCACGCGGCGGTCGGACGCTTTCAGGGTAATTTCCATGCGTCACCTCGGCCTCCTGTATGTGCAGAAAAACAATTTTAGGAAATCGAAGGTTCTTTTCTTCGGTGGAGAGCAGCTGCGCAGCGGAGATGGGGGTGGGGGTGGGGTAACACCGCACGGCCAGTACGACCCCCATCATCCATTACCGGGCGGCAGGCCGACGTGTCAAGACCCCCGTAAACAGGAAAACTGGGTTTGTTTGGCCTCAAGTTGTCACATCCTGACAGGAGAATAATGAGCGGGCGTCATGGCCACCAGCAGCCTCTAGGGGGCCACCTTAAGTCTCTAATTTACTTTCTAGGAAGTTTTTTTTTTTTTTTGCGTTGAAAAGTGAACTTTTTTATTTAATCTATTTCTGGAAAGTAAAATGCATCTTAAAATAAGGGGACAGAGACCCCAGCACTGCCCAACAATGACACATTGTAACGACACCCCCTGCTGAGAAATGCACCTGCACATTGTAATAATCATCAGAGAGAAACCGATCCTGCCCCCACCCATCATTGAACCTGCCCCCGCCCATCATAGAGCTTGCCCCCGCCCATCATAGAACCTGACTCCACCCATCATAGAACCTGCCCCCGCCCATCATAGAACCTGCCCCGCCCATCATAGAACCTGCCCCCACCCATCATAGAACCTGACTCCACCCATCATAGAACCTGCCCCCGCCCATCATTGAACCTGCCCCCGCCCATCATTGAACCTGCCCCGCCCATCTTAGAACCTGCCCCCGCCTATCATAGAACCTGCCCCCGCCCATCATTGAACCTGCCCCCGCCCATCATAGAACCTGCCCCCGTCAATCATAGAACCTGACTCCACCCATCAAAGAACCTGCCCCAGCCCATAATAGAACCTGACTCCACCCATCATAGAACCTGCCCCCGCCCATTATAGAACCTGCCCCTGCCCATTATAGAACCTGCCCCCGCCCATCATAGAACCTGCCCCCAACCATTGTAGAACCTGCCCCTGCCCATCATAGAACCTGCCCCCACCAATCATAGAACCTGCCCCGAACCATTGTAGAACCTGCCCCCGCCCATCATAGATAACCTGCCCGCACCCATTATAGAACCTGCCCCTGCCCATCATAGAACCTGCCCCTGCTCATCATAGAACCTGCCCCTGCCCATCATAGAACCTGACTCCACCCATCATAGAATCTGACTCCACCCATCATTGAACCTGCCCCCCCCCATCATTGAACCTGCCCCCGCCCATCATAGAACCTGACACCACCCATCATAGAACCTGTCCTCACCCATCATAGAACCTGACTCCACCCATCATTAAACATGACTCCACCCATCATAGAACCTGCCCCGCCCATCATAGAACCTGACTCCACCCATCATAGAACCTGACTCCACCCATCATTGAACCTGCCCCAGCCCATCATTGAACCTGACTCCACCCATCACAGAATCTGCCCCCGCCCATCATAGAATCTGACTCCACCCATCATAGAACCCGCCCCAGCCCATCATTGAACCTGACTCCACCCATCACAGAATCTGCCCCCACCCATCATAGAACCTGACTCCACCCATCACAGAATATGCCCCCAACCATCATTGAACCTGACTCCACCCATCATAAAACCTGCCCCCACCCATCATAGAACCTGACTCCACCCATCAAAGAACCTGCCCCCGCCCATAATAGAACCTGACTCCACCCATCATAGAACCTGCCCCCGCCCATTATAGAACCTGCCCCCGCCCATCATAGAACCTGCCCCCAACCATTGTAGAACCTGCCCATCATAGAACCTGCCCCCACCCATCATAGAACCTAACCCCAACCATTGTAGAACCTGCCCCCGCCCATCATAGATAACCTGCCCCCACCCATCATAGAACCTGCCCCTGCCCATCATAGAACCTGCCCCTGCCCATCATAGAACCTGCCCCTGCCCATCATAGAACCTGACTCCACCCATCATAGAATCTGACTCCACCCATCATTGAACCTGCCCCCACCCATCATTGAACCTGCCCCCGCCCATCATAGAACCTTACTACACCCATCATTAAACATGACTCCACCCATCATAGAACCTGCCCCGCCCATCATAGAACCTGACTCCACCCATCATAGAACCTGACTCCACCCATCATTGAACCTGCCCCAGCCCATCATTGAACCTGACTCCACCCATCACAGAATCTGCCCCCGCCCATCATAGAATCTGACTCCACTCATCATAGAACCCGCCCCAGCCCATCATTGAACCTGACTCCACCCATCACAGAATCTGCCCCCGCCCATCATAGAACCTGACTCCACCCATCACAGAATATGCCCCCAACCATCATTGAACCTGACTCCACCCATCATAGAACCTGCCCCCACTCATCATAGAACCTGCCCCCGCCCATCATAGAACCTGCCCCCAGCCCATAATAGAACCTGACTCCATCCATCACAGAATATGCCCCCAACCATCATTGAACCTGACTCCACCCATCACAGAATCTGCCCCCGCCCATCATTGAACCTGCCCCCCATCAAAGAACCTGCCCCGCCCATCATGGAACCTGACTCCACCCATCATGGAACCTGACTCCACCCATCATAGAACCTGCCTCGCCCATCATAGAACCTGCCCCCACCCATTATTGAACCTGACTCCACCCATCACAGAACCTGCCCCCGCCCATCATAGAACCTGACCCCACCCATTGTAGAATCTTCCGCAGCCCATCAATGAACCTATGTAACAACCTTTAAGGGGTTGCCCCTGTCGGGGAAAACCCTTTACTAGAACCCCCCCTTTTTAAAATATAACCTTTATTGGTGTTTTGATTAAATTATACCCCACAAAAACGTTTAAAATTACAGCGGATTTGATATGGCGTGTATACTGTTTTCTTTAATACACTTGTAAGGGGTATGAGGGTCCAAATTGCGCTTATATAATCGTGTGCTGGTTATCCAATTATATTATATATTGGTACCCAATCCCTATACTTTCATTATCCTCCGCTGATCTAAAAACAAACAACTACTAGTCTCCCCGACGTTTCACTGAATGGATCAGCTTTGTCAAGGGTAGCGAGGCATTAGCCCCCGCCCATCATTAAACCTGACCCCACCAATCATAGGAGATATATTATATCCTGATGATGGTGGTCTCTATACATTATATCCTGATGATGGTGCTCTCTATACATTGTATCCTGATGATGGTGGTCTCTATATATTATATCCTGATGATGGTGGTCTCTATATATTATATCCTGATAATGGTGGTCTCTATATATTATATCCTGATGATGGTGGTCTCTATATATTATATCCTGATAATGGTGGTCTCTATATATTATATCCTGATGATGGTGGTCTCTATATATTATATCCTGATGATGGTGGTCTCTATATATTATATCCTGATAATGGTGGTCTCTATATATTATATCCTGATGATGGTGGTCTCTATATATTATATCCTGATGATGGTGGTCTCTATATATTATATCCTGATGATGGTGGTCTCTATATATTATATCCTGATGATGGTGGTCTCTATATATTGCATCCTGATGATGGTGGTCTCTATATATTATATTCTGATGATGTTGGTCTCTATATATTATAAACTGATGATGGTGGTCTCTATATATTATATCCTGATGATGGTGGTCTCTATATATTATATCCTGATGATGGTGGTCTCTATATATTATATCCTGATGATGGTGGTCTCTATATATTATATCCTGATGATGGTGGTCTCTATATATTATATCCTGATGATGGTGGTCTCTATACATTATATCCTGATGATGGTGGTCTCTATATATTATATCCTGATGATGGTGGTCTCTATATATTATATCCTGATGATGGTGGTCTCTATATATTATATCCTGATGATGGTGGTCTCTATACATTATATCCTGATGATGGTGGTCTCTATATATTATATCCTGATGATGGTGGTCTCTATATATTATATCCTGATGATGGTGGTCTCTATATATTATATCCTGATGATGGTGGTCTCTATATATTATATAATGATGATGGTGGTCTCTATATATTATATAATGATGATGGTGGTCTCTATATACTATATCCTGATGATGGTGGTCTCTATATATTGTATCCTGATGATGGTGGTCTCTATACATTGTATCCTGATGATGGTGGTCTCTATATATTATATCCTGATGATGGTGGTCTCTATATATTATATCCTGATGATGGTGGTCTCTATACATTGTATCCTGATGATGGTGGTCTCTATATATTATATCCTGATGATGGTGGTCTCTATATATTATATCCTGATGATGGTGGTCTCTATATATTAAATCCTGATGATGGTGGTCTCTATATATTATATTCTGATGATGGTGGTCTCTATATATTGTATCCTGATGATGGTGGTCTCTATATATTATATCCTGGTGATGGTGGTCTCTATACATTATATCCTGATGATGGTGGTCTCTATACATTGTATCCTGATGATGGTGGTCTCTATATATTATATCCTGATGATGGTGGTTTCTATATATTATATCCTGATGATGGTGGTCTCTATATATTAAATCCTGATGATGGTGGTCTCTATACATTATATCCTGATGATGGTGGTCTCTATATATTATATCCTGATGATGGTGGTCTCTATATATTATATCCTGATGATGGTGGTCTCTATATATTATATTCTGATGATGGTGGTCTCTATATATTATATCCTGATGATGTTGGTCTCTATATATTATATCCTGATGATGGTGGTCTCTATATATTATATACTGATGATGGTGGTCTCTATATATTATATCCTGATGATGGTGGTCTCTATATATTATATCCTGATGATGTTGGTCTCTATATACTATACCCTGATGATGGTGGTCTCTATATATTGTATCCTGATGATGGTGGTCTCTATATATTATATCCTGATGATGGTGGTCTCTATATATTGTATCCTGATGATGGTGGTCTCTATACATTGTATCCTGATGATGGTGGTCTCTATATATTATATCCTGATGATGGTGGTCTCTATATATTATATCCTGATGATGGTGGTCTCTATACATTGTATCCTGATGATGGTGGTCTCTATATATTATATCCTGATGATGGTGGTTTCTATATATTATATCCTGATGATGGTGGTCTCTATATATTATATCCTGATGATGGTGGTCTCTATATATTATATCCTGATGATGGTGGTCTCTATATATTATATCCTGATGATGGTGGTCTCTATATATTATATCCTGATGATGGTGGTCTCTATATATTATATCCTGATGATGGTGGTCTCTATATATTATATTCTGATGATGGTGGTCTCTATATATTATATAATGATGATGGTGGTCTCTATATATTATATCCTGATGATGGTGGTCTCTATATATTATATCCTGATGATGGTGGTCTCTATATATTATATCCTGATGATGGTGGTCTCTATACATTGTATCCTGATGATGGTGGTCTCTATATATTATATCCTGATGATGGTGATCTCTATATATTATATCCTGATGATGGTGGTCTCTATATATTATATACTGATGATGGTGGTCTCTATATATTATCTCCTGATGATGGTGGTCTCTATACATTGTATCCTGATGATGGTGGTCTCTATATATTATATCCTGATGATGGTGGTCTCTATATATTATATACTGATGGTGGTGGTCTCTATATATTATATCCTGATGATGGTGGTCTCTATATATTATATACTGATGATGGTGGTCTCTATATATTATCTCCTGATGATGGTGGTCTCTATACATTGTATCCTGATGATGGTGGTCTCTATATATTATATCCTGATGATGGTGGTCTCTATATATTATATCCTGATGATGGTGGTCTCTATATATTATATTCTGATGATGGTGGTCTCTATATATTGTATCCTGATGATGGTGGTCTCTATATATTATATCCTGCTGATGGTGGTCTCTATATATTATATCCTGATGATGGTGGTCTCTATATATTATATTCTGATGATGGTGGTCTCTATATATTTTATCCTGATGATGGTGGTCTCTATATATTATATCCTGATGATGGTGGTCTCTATATATTACATACTGATGATGGTGGTCTCTATATATTATATTCAGATGATGGTGGTCTCTATATATTATATACTGATGATGGTGGTCTCTATATACTATATCCTGATGATGGTGATCTCTATATATTATATCCTGATGATGGTGGTCTCTATATATTATATCCTGATGATGGTGGTCTCTATATATTATATTCTGCTGATGGTGGTCTCTATATATTATATCCTGATGATGGTGGTCTCTATATATTATATCCTGATGATGGTGGTCTCTATATATTATATCCTGATGATGGTGGTCTCTATATTATATCCTGATGATGGTGGTCTCTATATATTATATCCTGATGATGGTGGTCTCTATATATTATATCCTGATGATGGTGGTCTCTATATACAATATCCTGATGATGGTGGTCTCCATATACAATATCCTGATGATGGTGGTCTCTATATATTATATCCTGATGATGGTGGTCTCTATATATTATATCCTGATGATGGTGGTCTCTATACATTATATCCTGATGATGGTGGTCTCTATACATTGTATCCTGATGATGGTGGTCTCTATACATTGTATCCTGATGATGGTGGTCTCTATATATTATATCCTGATGATGGTGGTCTCTATACATTGTATCCTGATGATGGTGGTCTCTATATATTATATCCTGATGATGGTGGTCTCTATACATTGTATCCTGATGATGGTGGTCTCTATATATTATATTCTGATGATGGTGGTCTCTATATATTATATCCTGATGATGGTGGTCTCTATATATTATATCCTGATGATGGTGGTCTCTATATATTATATCCTGATGATGGTGGTCTCTATATATTATGTAATGATGATGGTGGTCTCTATATACTATACCCTGATGATGGTGGTCTCTATATACTATATCCTGATGATGGTGGTCTCTATATATTATATCCTGATGATGGTGGTCTCTATATATTATATCCTGATGATGGTGGTCTCTATATATTATATCCTGATGATGGTAGTCTCTATATATTATATCCTGATGATGGTGGTCTCTATACATTGTATCCTGATGATGGTGGTCTCTATATATTATATCCTGATGATGGTGGTCTCTATATATTATATCCTGATGATGGTGGTCTCTATATATTATCTCCTGATGATGGTGGTCTCTATACATTGTATCCTGATGATGGTGGTCTCTATATATTATATCCTGATGATGGTGGTTTCTATATATTATATACTGATGATGGTGGTCTCTATATATTATATCCTGATGATGGTGGTCTCTATATATTATATACTGATGATGGTGGTCTCTATATATTATCTCCTGATGATGGTGGTCTCTATACATTGTATCCAGATGATGGTGGTCTCTATATATTATATCCTGATGATGGTGGTCTCTATATATTATATCCTGATGATGGTGGTCTCTATATATTATATTCTGATGATGGTGGTCTCTATATATTGTATCCTGATGATGGTGGTCTCTATATATTATATCCTGATGATGGTGGTCTCTATATATTATATCCTGATGATGGTGGTCTCTATATATTATATCCTGATGATGGTGGTCTCTATATATTATATACTGATGATGGTGGTCTCTATATATTATATTCTGATGATGGTGGTCTCTATATATTGTATCCTGATGATGGTGGTCTCTATATATTATATCCTGATGATGGTGGTCTCTATATATTACATACTGATGATGGTGGTCTCTATATATTATATTCAGATGATGGTGGTCTCTATATATTATATACTGATGATGGTGGTCTCTATATACTATATCCTGATGATGGTGATCTCTATATATTATATCCTGATGATGGTGGTCTCTATATATTATATCCTGATGATGGTGGTCTCTATATATTATATTCTGATGATGGTGGTCTCTATATATTATATCCTGATGATGGTGGTCTCTATATATTATATCCTGATGATGGTGGTCTCTATATATTATATCCTGATGATGGTGGTCTCTATATATTATATCCTGATGATGGTGGTCTCTATATATTATATCCTGATGATGGTGGTCTCTATATATTATATCCTGATGATGGTGGTCTCTATATATTATATCCTGATGATGGTGGTCTCTATATACAATATCCTGATGATGGTGGTCTCTATATACAATATCCTGATGATGGTGGTCTCTATATATTATATCCTGATGATGGTGGTCTCTATATATTATATCCTGATGATGGTGGTCTCTATACATTATATCCTGATGATGGTGGTCTCTATACATTGTATCCTGATGATGGTGGTCTCTATACATTGTATCCTGATGATGGTGGTCTCTATATATTATATCCTGATGATGGTGGTCTCTATACATTGTATCCTGATGATGGTGGTCTCTATATATTATATCCTGATGATGGTGGTCTCTATATATTATATCCTGATGATGGTGGTCTCTATATATTATATCCTGATGATGGTGGTCTCTATATATTATATCCTGATGATGGTGGTCTCTATATATTATATCCTGATGATGGTGGTCTCTATATATTATATCCTGATGATGGTGGTCTCTATATATTATATCCTGATGATGGTGGTCTCTATATATTATATTCTGATGATGGTGGTCTCTATATATTATATCCTGATGATGGTGGTCTCTATATATTGTATCCTGATGATGGTGGTCTCTATATATTGTATCCAGATGATGGTGGTCTCTATATACTATATCCTGATGATGGTGGTCTCTATATATTATATCCTGATGATGATGGTCTCTATATATTATATCCTGGTGATGGTGGTCTCTATATATTATATCCTGATGATGGTGGTCTCTATATATTATATCCTGATGATGGTGGTCTCTATATATTATATCCTGATGATGGTGGTCTCTATATATTATATCCTGATGATGGTGGTCTCTATATATTATATCCTGATGATGGTGGTCTCTATACATTATATCCTGATGATGGTGGTCTCTATACATTATATCCTGATGATGGTGGTCTCTATATATTATATCCTGATGATGGTGGTCTCTATATATTATATCCTGATGATGGTGGTCTCTATATATTATATCCTGATGATGGTGGTCTCTATATATTATATCCTGATGATGGTGGTCACTATATATTATAACCTGATGATGGTGGTCTCTATATATTATATCCTGATGATGTTGGTCTCTATATATAATATCCTGATGATGTTGGTCTCTATATATTATATCCTGATGATGTTGGTCTCTATATATTATATCCTGATGATGGTGGTCTCTATATATTATATAATGATGATGGTGGTCTCTATATATTATATAATGATGATGGTGGTCTCTATATACTATACCCTGATGATGGTGGTCTCTATATATTGTATCCTGATGATGGTGGTCTCTATATATTGTATCCTGATGATGGTGGTCTCTATACATTGTATCCTGATGATGGTGGTCTCTATATATTATATCCTTATGATGGTGGTCTCTATATATTATATCCTGATGATGGTGGTCTCTATACATTGTATCCTGATGATGGTGGTCTCTATATATTATATCCTGATGATGGTGGTCTCTATATATTATATCCTGATGATGGTGGTCTCTATATATTAAATCCTGATGATGGTGGTCTCTATATATTATATTCTGATGATGGTGGTCTCTATATATTGTATCCTGATGATGGTGGTCTCTATATATTATATCCTGGTGATGGTGGTCTCTCTATATTATATCCTGATGATGGTGGTCTCTATATATTATATCCTGATGATGGTGGTCCCTATATATTATATCCTAATGATGGTGGTCTCTATACATTATATCCTGATGATGGTGGTCTCTATACATTGTATCCTGATGATGGTGGTCTCTATATATTATATCCTGATGATGGTGGTCTCTATATATTAAATCCTGATGATGGTGGTCTCTGTACATTATATCCTGATGATGGTGGTCTCTATATATTATATCCTGATGATGGTGGTCTCTATACATTGTATCCTGATGATGGTGGTCTCTATACATTATATCCTGATGATGGTGGTCTCTATATATTATATCCTGATGATGGTGGTCTCTATATATTATATCCTGATGATGGTGGTCTCTATATATTATATCCTGATGATGGTGGTCTCTATATATTGTATCCTGATGATGGTGGTCTCTATATATTATATCCTGATGATGTTGGTCTCTATATATTATATCCTGATGATGTTGGTCTCTATATATTATATCCTGATGATGGTGGTCTCTATATATTCTATCCTGATGATGTTGGTCTCTATATACTATACCCTGATGATGGTGGTCTCTATATATTGTATCCTGATGATGGTGGTCTCTATATATTATATCCTGATGATGGTGGTCTCTATATATTGTATCCTGATGATGGTGGTCTCTATACATTGTATCCTGATGATGGTGGTCTCTATATATTATATCCTGATGATAGTGGTCTCTATATATTGCATCCTGATGATGATGGTCTCTATATATTATATCCTGATGATGTTGGTCTCTATATATTATATCCTGATGATGTTGGTCTCTATATATTATATCCTGATGATGGTGGTTTCTATATATTATACCCTGATGATGGTAATCTCTATATATTATATCCTGATGATGGTGGTCTCTATATATTATATCCTGATGATGGTGGTCTCTATATATTATATCCTGATGATGGTGGTCTCTATACATTATATCCTGATGATGGTGGTCTCTATACATTGTATCCTGATGATGGTGGTCTCTATATATTATATCCTGATGATGGTGGTTTCTATATATTATATCCTGATGATGGTGGTCTCTATATATTATATCCTGATGATGGTGGTCTCTATATATTATATCCTGATGATGGTGGTCTCTATACATTCTATCCTGATGATGGTGGTCTCTATATATTATATCCTGATGATGGTGGTCTCTATATATTATATCCTGATGATGGTGGTCTCTATATATTATATCCTGATGATGGTGGTCTCTATATATTATATCCTGATGATGGTGGTCTCTATACATTCTATCCTGATGATGGTGGTCTCTATATATTATATCCTGATGATGGTGGTCTCTATATATTATATCCTGATGATGGTGGTCTCTATATATTATATCCTGATGATGGTGGTCTCTATATATTATATCCTGATGATGGTGGTCTCTATATATTATATCCTGATGATGGTGGTCTCTATATATTATATAATGATGATGGTGGTCTCTATATACTATACCCTGATGATGGTGGTCTCTATATACTATATCCTGATGATGGTGGTCTCTATATATTATATCCTGATGATGGTGGTCTCTATATATTATATCCTGATGATGGTGGTCTCTATATATTATATCCTGATGATGGTAGTCTCTATATATTATATCCTGATGATGGTGGTCTCTATAGATTGTATCCTGATGATGGTGGTCTCTATATATTATATCCTGATGATGGTGGTCTCTATATATTATATCCTGATGATGGTGGTCTCTATATATTATATACTGATGATGGTGGTCTCTATATATTATCTCCTGATGATGGTGGTCTCTATACATTGTATCCTGATGATGGTGGTCTCTATATATTATATCCTGATGATGGTGGTCTCTATATATTATATACTGATGATGGTGGTCTCTATATATTATATCCTGATGATGGTGGTCTCTATATATTATATACTGATGATGGTGGTCTCTATATATTATCTCCTGATGATGGTGGTCTCTATACATTGTATCCTGATGATGGTGGTCTCTATATATTATATCCTGATGATGGTGGTCTCTATATATTATATCCTGATGATGGTGGTCTCTATATATTATATTCTGATGATGGTGGTCTCTATATATTATATCCTGATGATGGTGGTCTCTATATATTATATCCTGATGATGGTGGTCTCTATATATTATATCCTGATGATGGTGGTCTCTATATATTATATCCTGATGATGGTGGTCTCTATATATTATATTCTGATGATGGTGGTCTCTATATATTGTATCCTGATGATGGTGGTCTCTATATATTATATCCTGATGATGGTGGTCTCTATATATAATATATTGATGATGGTGGTCTCTATATATTATATTCAGATGATGGTGGTCTCTATATATTATATACTGATGATGGTGGTCTCTATATACTATATCCTGATGATGGTGATCTCTATATATTATATCCTGATGATGGTGGTCTCTATATATTATATCCTGATGATGGTGGTCTCTATATATTATATTCTGATGATGGTGGTCTCTATATATTATATCCTGATGATGGTGGTCTCTATATATTATATCCTGATGATGGTGGTCTCTATATATTATATCCTGATGATGGTGGTCTCTATATATTATATTCTGATGATGGTGGTCTCTATATATTATATCCTGATGATGGTGGTCTCTATATATTATATCCTGATGATGGTGGTCTCTATATATTATATCCTGATGATGGTGGTCTCTATATATTATATCCTGATGATGGTGGTCTCTATATATTATATCCTGATGATGGTGGTCTCTATATATTATATTCAGATGATGGTGGTCTCTATATATTATATACTGATGATGGTGGTCTCTATATACTATATCCTGATGATGGTGATCTCTATATATTATATCCTGATGATGGTGGTCTCTATATATTATATCCTGATGATGGTGGTCTCTATATATTATATTCTGATGATGGTGGTCTCTATATATTATATCCTGATGATGGTGGTCTCTATATATTATATCCTGATGATGGTGGTCTCTATATATTATATCCTGATGATGGTGGTCTCTATATACAATATCCTGATGATGGTGGTCTCTATATACAATATCCTGATGATGGTGGTCTCTATATATTATATCCTGATGATGGTGGTCTCTATATATTATATCCTGATGATGGTGGTCTCTATACATTATATCCTGATGATGGTGGTCTCTATACATTGTATCCTGATGATGGTGGTCTCTATACATTGTATCCTGATGATGGTGGTCTCTATATATTATATCCTGATGATGGTGGTCTCTATACATTATATCCTGATGATGGTGGTCTCTATACATTGTATCCTGATGATGGTGGTCTCTATATATTATATCCTGATGATGGTGGTCTCTATACATTGTATCCTGATGATGGTGGTCTCTATATATTATATCCTGATGATGGTAGTCTCTATATATTATATCCTGATGATGGTGGTCTCTATATATTATATCCTGATGATGGTGGTCTCTATATATTATATCCTGATGATGGTGGTCTCTATATATTGTATCCTGATGATGGTGGTCTCTATATATTATATCCTGATGATGGTGGTCTCTATATATTATATCCTGATGATGGTGGTCTCTATACATTGTATCCTGATGATGGTGGTCTCTATATATTATATCCTGATGATGGTGGTCTCTATACATTGTATCCTGATGATGGTGGTCTCTATATATTATATTCTGATGATGGTGGTCTCTATATATTATATCCTGATGTTGGTAGTCTCTATATATTATATCCTGATGATGGTGGTCTCTATACATTGTATCCTGATGATGGTGGTCTCTATATATTATATCCTCTATATATTATATACTGATGATGGTGGTCTCCATATATTATATCCTGATGATGGTGGTCTCTATATATTGTATCCTGATGATGGTGGTCTCTATATATTATATCCTGATGATGGTGGTCTCTATACATTGTATCCTGATGATGGTGGTCTCTATACATTGTATCCTGATGATGGTGGTCTCTATATATTATATCCTGATGATGGTGGTCTCTATATATTGTATCCTGATGATGGTGGTCTCTATATATTATATCCTGATGATGGTGGTCTCTATATATTGTATCCTGATGATGGTGGTCTCTATATATTATATCCTGATGATGGTGGTCTCTATATATTATATCCTGATGATGGTGGTCTCTATATACTATATCCTGATGATGGTGGTCTCTATATATTATATCCTGATGATGGTGGTCTCTATACATTATATCCTGATGATGGTGGTCTCTATATATTATCTCCTGATGATGGTGGTCTCTATATATTGTATCCTGATGATGGTGGTCTCTATATATTATATCCTGATGATGGTGGTCTCTATATACTATATCCTGATGATGGTGGTCTCTATATACTATATCCTGATGATGGTGGTCTCTATATATTGTATCCTGATGATGGTGGTCTCTATACATTCTATCCTGATGATGGTGGTCTCTATATATTATCTCCTGATGATGGTGGTCTCTATACATTATATCCTGATGATGGTGGTCTCTATACATTATATCCTGATGATGGTGGTCTCTATATATTATCTCCTGATGATGGTGGTCTCAATACATTTTATCCTGATGATGGTGGTCTCTATATATTATATCCTGATGATGGTGGTCTCTATATATTATATCCTGATGATGGTGATATCTATATATTATATCCTGATGATGGTGGTCTCTATACATTGTATGCTGATGATGGTGGTCTCTATATATTATATCCTGATGATGGTGGTCTCTATATATTATATCCTGATGATGGTGGTCTCTATATATTATATCCTGATGATGGTGGTCTCTATATATTGTATCCTGATGATGGTGGTCTCTATATATTATATCCTGATGATGGTGGTCTCTATACATTATATCCTGATGATGGTGGCCTCTATACATTCTATCCTGATGATGGTGGTCTCTATATATTATATCCTGATGATGGTGGTCTCTATATATTATATCCTGATGATGGTGGTCTCTATATATTATATCCTGATGATGGTGGTCTCTATATATTATATCCTGATGATTTTGATCTCTATATATTGTATCCTAATGATGGTGGTCTCTATATATTATATCCTGATGATGGTGGTCTCTATATATTATATCCTGATGATGGTGGTCTCTATATACTATATCCTGATGATGGTGGTCTCTATATATTATATCCTGATGATGGTGGTCTCTATATATTATATCCTGATGATGGTGGTCTCTATATATTATATCCTGATGATGGTGGTCTCTATATACTATATCCTGATGATGGTGGTCTCTATATATTATATCCTGATGATGGTGGTCTCTATATATTATATCCTGATGATGGTGGTCTCTATATATTGTATCCTGATGATGGTGGTCTCTATATATTATATCCTGATGATGGTGGTCTCTATATATTATATCCTGATGATGGTGGTCTTTATATATCATATCCTGATGATGGTGGTCTCTATATATTGTAGCCTGATGATGGTGGTCTCTATATATTTTATACTGATGATGGTGGTCTCTATATATCATATTCTGATGATGGTGGTCTCTATATATTGTATCCTGATGATGGTGGTCTCTATATATTATATCCTGATGATGGTGGTCTCTATATATTATATCCTGATGATGGTGGTCTCTATATATTATATCCTGATGATGATGGTCTCTATATACTATACCCTGATGATGGTGGTCTCTATATATTATATTCTGATGATGGTGGTCTCTATACCATATCCTGATGATGGTGGTCTCTATATATTATATTCTGATGATGGTGGTCTCTATATACTATATCCTGATGATGGTGGTTTCTATATATTATATCCTGATGATGGTGGTCTCTATATATTATATCCTGATGATGGTGGTCTCTATATATTATATCCTGATGATGGTGGTCTCTATACATTCTATCCTGATGATGGTGGTCTCTATATATTATATCCTGATGATGGTGGTCTCTATATATTATATTCTGATGATGGTGGTCTCTATATATTGTATCCTGATGATGGTGGTGTCTATATATTATATCCTGATGATGGTGGTCTCTATATATTATATCCTGATGATGGTGGTCTCTATATATTGTATCCTGATGATGGTGGTCTCTATATATTATATCCTGATGATGGTGGTCTCTATACATTATATCCTGATGATGGTGGTCTCTATATATTGTATCCTGATGATGGTGGTCTCTATATATTATATCCTGATGATGGTGGTCTCTATACATTATATCCTGATGATGGTGGTCTCTATATATTGTATCCTGATGATGGTGGTGGTCTCTATATATTATATCCTGATGATGGTGGTCTCTATACATTGTATTGTGGCTGGGGGTTCACATTTGATGCGTCTACATCTTCTGACCGTCCTCGGGGTCCCTACACTCTGTCTTACCATTCGGCCCCCGGCAGGATGTGACTTTTCTTTTATAGAATGAGGTCAGATCTCCAGCCGCGTCTCTTCCAGGTTTTCCATTGTTTTGTGATGATAATAATACAGAGTGATGAGGTGTTATAATATAATGTATACAGTGTAATAGACTGTAACCTCCAACCAATCACAGCACAACAAACTTAGTCATTACGACACGCCATGATATAGTGCTGATAAAAGTGCCGACTCCTGTTTGTCTCTCTCCAGACCACTCTGCCTCCTACAGACCCCTCTATCCTCCTCCTACTGACCCTATGTCCTTCTCCACCAGACTCCTCTGTCCTCCTCCTACAGACTCCTCTGTCCTCCTCCTCCAGACTCCTCTATCCTCCTCCAGACACTCCTGTCCCCTCTCTCCACACTCCTCTGTCATCCTCCTCCAGACTCTCCTGTCCCCTCTCTCCAGACTCCTCTGTCCCCTCCCTCCAGACTCCTCTGTCCTCCTACTCCAGACTCTCCTGTCCCCTCTCTCCACACTCCTCTGTCATCCTCCTCCAGACTCTCCTGTCCCCTCTCTCCAGACTCCTCTGTCCCCTCCCTCCAGACTCCTCTGTCCTCCTACTCCAGACTCTCCTGTCCCCTCTCTCCAGACTCCTCTGTCCCCTCCCTCCAGACTCCTCTGTTCTTCTCAACCAGACTCCTCTGTCCTCCTCCTCCAGAACCCTCTGTCCTCCTCCTCCAGACTCCTGTGCCCTTTCCCTCCAGACTCTTCTGTCTCTTCTTCCAGACCTCTCTGTCCTCCTCCTCCAGACTCCTCTGTCCTCCTCCAGACTCCTCTATCCTCCTCCAGACCCCTCTGTCCTCCTCCTCTAGACTCCTCTGTCTCTTCCTCCAGACTCCTCTGTCCTCATCCTCCGGACTCCTCTGTCCTCCTCCAGACACTCCTGCCCCCTCCCTCCAGACACCCCTGTCCCCTCCCTCCATACTCCTCTGTCCCCTCCCTCCTGACTCCTGTTTCTTCCTGCAGACTCCTCTGTCCCCTCCCTCCTGACTCCTGTTTCTTCCTCCAGACTCCTCTGTCCCCTCCCTCCTGACTCCTGTTTCTTCCTCCAGACTCCTCTGTCCCCTCCCTCCTGACTCCTGTTTCTTCCTCCAGACTCCTCTGTCCCCTCCCTCCTGACTCCTGTTTCTTCCTCCAGACTCCTCTGTCCCCTCCCTCCTGACTCCTGTTTCTTCCTCCAGACTCCTCTGTCCCCTCCCTTCAGACTCCTCTGTTTCTTCCTCCAGACCCCTCGGTCCCCTCCAGATACCTGGCAGAATATTTTCTGTGTGCATCTGTCTGGGATGACAGTACATATGGACTCCTTGTGGGGACAGAATTAGATTGGGCACAATATGGGCCCTAGTGGTGGGAGCTTTATGGACACTGGTGTTTGGACTACGATGTGTTGGTTGTATGTACACGGGACAGCGCTATGATGATATCACTATGTGGCTGCGTGTTAGCAGTGAATGGACATGTGTGTCCTCTGTTTCCTGTTCCTTCTATGTCCCATCTGCCTCTACTTAAAGCTTTGCTCTCCCCTTGCACTATATGGCGGTAGCACACAGCGCATGTTCTTGCATGTTTGAATACGGTGCCTCCATCTTTATTAGAACAGAACATAATACATTGGCAGCCGGTGAATGCAACAATTGTTTGTAGGATAAAGCGACGATATAGTGAGCGGCTGCGGCACATCCAGTTATTGTTACATTTACGCGTCGGATTGTGCGATGATTTCCCCGTAATGTCAGCGCTTTCATCCGCACAATGATGCTCATGTCGCCATTTGTTTCACTTCTCCTCCATCAGCTTTTAACTGGTTAGAGCGTTAAACGTGGAGATGAAAGACGCGGGGAGGACGGCGGTATGTGCCGCCATTGTCTGTTCCCTCCGACAGGTGTTAATATTTTAGTAACCTGCGCTCATCACCGTTCAGGACGTCGCTGCGGAGGATTCATACCACGACATTTTGTCACTTGTTGTGAATAAACAGACAAAAGAAGATCCTGCGCGAAGCGATGGCTCCGGGCGATGACGAGAAATGAAATAATAATCAGGCGTCACTTACGGGAAGATCAGGACGCGTCCCGAATGGAATATTTATCATCGCAGTCAACTACATGGCGGGTGCAGAAAAACAATGGCTGACATGTAAGATATACGCCCCATGTGACCCAGATCTGTCCAGAGGGTCCAATCACATGTCATCTGACACAAAGTAACTTTACAACGTCCTATCGGTTCATTAAACCAAGTTTACACCAGGCGGTAATAGAAAAAGAGAAACACAGCCAGACATACCAGATATACTAAAACAGGAGCGCTACCGGGTGGGACACCTTCAGATGTATCCAAAATAAGTGAGCCAAGGATCAACTCACCTAAGATGGTTGTGAAAAATACCGGCGCAACACGTTTAAAGATATAATCATGTAGGGCTACTGCTCCTTCCTCCACACGCTCCCAGGCGTGTACAATAGACCACAATATCAAACACTCTAACCAGGGGTGGACAGCAGAGGGCCCCTGTGCACAGAATGTGCCTGGCCCCCCCACCTCATATGTCAATTGTTCAGGAACCCCCCCCTCCATATGTCACTAACTCAGGTGGACCGCCATATGTCCCTTGCTCAGGGGGGCCTCCACCCATATCAGTTGCTCAGGAAGACCCCACATATCAGTTGTTAATTATTAAGGCCCCCAATATGCCGCAGCTCATTCAGGCCACTCCTCCACAATAGGTAGCATAGTTTCCTCACATTAGGTAGTACACATTCCCCCCATTAGGTAGCAGTTTCCTCACATTAGGTAACATAGATTCCCCATATTAGGTAGCAGTTTCTTCACATTAGGTAGCATGAATTCCCCACATTAGGTAGCAGTTACCTCACATTAGGTAGCATAGATTCCCTACATTAGGTAGCATAGATTCCCTCTATTAGGTAGCAGTTTCCTCACATTAGGTAGCATAGATTCCCCACATTAGGTAGAAGTTTCCTCACATTAGGTAGCATAGATTCCCCACATTAGGTAGCAGTTACCTCACATTAGGTAGCATAGATTCCCTACATTAGGTAGCATAGATTCCCCCTATTAGGTAGCAGTTTCCTCACATCAGGTAGCATAGATTCCCCACATTAGGTAGCAGTTTCCTCACATTAGGTAGCATAGTTTTCCCACATTACGTAGCATAACCCCCTCCCAACACACAGACACAGACACACACATGGACACATTCACCTGGCCTGCGCAGTGCTTCTCTTCTGGGGCAGCGGCCTGACGAGTGACGGTACTGACGTCCTCCTGCACGGGTCTGCGGAGGGAACTCACTTGTCAGACCCGGGTCGGCCCGATGCGCCATTATATGCCACTGCTGCCTTAAAACAGGTAACAGTGGCGGCGCAGCACCGCTGCTCACTGTTCGTCATGTGAGGGGGCCCACCGCCCTTTGAAAGGGTGGTGGGCCTCCTCACACCCTGGGCCCCTGTGCAGCTTAACCGGTTGCACAGGCGTATGTCCGCCCCTGCTCCAATGGAGGATCACAGGGCACTGCCACAGAGGTAGTAGATTGACCTTGGTGAATGTGCGCGGATCGCAAAAGGGGAAATGACTGACAAACGGGCGAGGGCCACAATCCCCGGGGCCCTAATGACATGAACTCTATACTAGGGACCCAAACTACATGAGCTGTATACTGGGGGCCCCCAATGACATGAGCTGTATACTAGGGCCCCCAATGACATGAGCTGTATACTGGGGCCCCCAATGACATGAGATGTATACCGGGGGCCCCCAATGACATGAACTGTATAGCGGGGGCCCCTAATTACATGAACTGTATACCAGGGGCCCCTAATTACATGAACTGTATACCGGGGGCCCCTAATTACATGAACTGTATACTAGGGGCCCCCAATGACATGAGATGTATACTGGGGATCCAATGAGATGTATACCGGGGGCCCCAATGACATGAGATGTATACTGGGGATCCAATTACATGAGATGTATACTGGGGGCCCCCAATGACATGAGATGTATACTGGGGGCCCCCAATGACATGAGATGAATACTGGGGGCCCCCAATAACATGAGCTGTATACCGGGGCCCCAATGACATGAGATGTATACTCAGGGGCCCCCAATGACATGAGATGTATACCAGGGGCCCCCAATGACATGAACTGTATACCGGGGTCCCCTAATTACATGAACTGTATACCGGGGTCCCCTAATTACATGAACTGTATACCGGGGGCCCCTAATTACATGAACTGTATACTAGGGGCCCACAATGACATGAGATGTATACTGGGGATCCAATGAGATGTGTACCGGGGGCCCCAATGACATGAGATGTATACTGGGGATCCAATGACATGAGATATATACTGGGGGCCCCCAATGACATGAGATGTATACTGGGGGCCCCCAATGACATGAGATGTATACTGGGGGCCCCCAATCACATGAGATATATACTGGGGCTCCCAATCACATGAGCTGTATACCGGGGCCCCAATGACATGAGATGTATACTCGGGGGCCCCCAATGACATGAGATGTATACCAGGGGCCCCCAATTATATAAACTGTATGTCAGGGGCCCCCAATGACATGAACTGTATACCGGGGGCCCCCAATGACATGAACTGTATACCGGGGGCCCCCAATGACATGAACTGTATATCGGGGGCACCCAATGACATGAACTTTATACAGGGGGCCCCCAATGGCACAAACTGTATGCTGTGGCCCCCAATGACATGAATTGTACAATGGGGCCCCAATGAGATCTATACTGGCTTCTTTATCCTGGCAGCACACGTGGCCCCCCATCACCCTGCCCCAAATATCTCTATTACAGCCAAAGGCTGCTGGGAGTTGTAGTTTTGCAACAGCTGGAGGTCCGCTGATTGGGAAACACTGTAACAAACCCTTCCGCTGTGCTATCTGTGTCAGTCTTCACTGTATTATTCTATTCATAGGCCACACCATTAGTCAGTGACTACTCCTCGCCATGACACCTGTCGCCTCCGCCACTACGATTCTTCCCCGGCTGATGGGGAAGGTCAGACAATTGCGCAGATCCCCCCCCCCCCCCCCGTGTGAAGTGACTACATTAACACCACTTGACTGAGTGTGGATTTTTTCGGGGGCCGCGGTTACGGTCGCCCACAGGCGGCTGCTGACTTTAAATGACATTTACAAATGTCACGTTGCAGCATTAAAGGGTTAACTGGACACGCTGAGAGTCACACTGAAGAACAATGCAGAGGCCCCGGGGCCCCAGATAATGTCACTCATCGCGTCCCATTGGTTCATCCTGAGCCTGCTGGTTCATCAGGGTAAACCCAACCTATAGGAGGGCGAGATGCTCTGCGGGAGCTGTATGGGCAGCCAAGGGTTAATCCTTCATTGGGGACATCACGGCTGATACCTCATCCAGGGTGGAGGCTCTATAATTTATCTGATACACTGTAACAAACCCCTCAGCTGTGTTAGGAGTCCGGACCACTATATATCAGGAGCGCAGACGATAATAACCTACCCTGATACACTGTAACAAACCCTTCAGCTGTGTTAGGAGTCCGGACCACTATGTATCAGGAGCGCAGATGATAATAACCTACCCTGATACACTGTAACAAACCCCTCAGCTTTGTTAGGAGTCCGGATCACTATGTATCAGGAGCGCAGATGATAATATCCTACCCTGATACACTGTAACAAACCCTTCAGCTGTGTTAGGAGTCCGGACCACTATGTATCAGGAGCGCAGACGATAATAACCTACCCTGATACACTGTAACAAACCCCTCAGCAGTGTTAGGAGTCCGGATCACTATGTATCAGGAGCGCAGACGATAATAACCTACCCTGATACACTGTAACAAATCCCTCAGCAGTGTTAGGAGTCCGGATCACTATGTATCAGGAGCGCAGACGATAATAACCTACCCTGATACACTGTAACAAACCCCTCAGCTGTGTTAGGAGTCCGGATCACTATGTATCAGGAGCGCAGACGATAATAACCTACCCTGATACACTGTAACAAACCCTTCAGCTGTGTTAGGAGTCCGGATCACTATGTATCAGGAGCGCAGACGATAATAACCTACCCTGATACACTGTAACAAACCCCTCAGCTGTGTTAGGAGTCCGGACCACTATGTATCAGGAGCGCAGATGATAATAACCTACCCTGATACACTGTAACAAACCCTTCAGCTGTGTTAGGAGTCCGGACCACTATGTATCAGGAGCACAGCTGATAATAACCTACCCTGATACACTGTCACAAACCCTCAGCTGTGTTAGGAGTCCGGATCACTATGTATCAGGAGCGCAGACGATAATAACCTACCCTGATACACTGTAACAAACCCCTCAGCTGTGTTGGGAGTCCGGACCACTATGTATCAGGAGCGCAGATGATAATAACCTACCCTGATACACTGTAACAAACCCTTCAGCTGTGTTAGGAGTTGGACCACTATGTATCAGGAGCACAGATGATAATAACCTACCCTGATACACTGTCACAAACCCTCAGCTGTGTTAGGAGTCCGGACCACTATGTATCAGGAACACAGACGATAATAACCTACCCTGATACACTGTAACAAACCCCTCAGCTGTGTTAGGAGTCCGGACCACTATGTATCAGGAACACAGACGATAATAACCTACCCTGATACACTGTAACAAACCCCTCAGCTGTGTTAGGAGTCCGGACCACTATGTATCAGGAGCGCAGACGATAATAACCTACCCTGATACACTGTAACAAACCCCTCAGCTGTGTTAGGAGTCCGGACCACTATGTATCAGGAACACAGACGATAATAACCTACCCTGATACACTGTAACAAACCCCTCTGCTGTGTTAGGAGTCCGGATCACTATGTATCAGGAGCGCAGACAATAACAACCTACCCTGATACACTGTAACAAACCCCTCAGCAGTGTTAGGAGTCCGGATCACTATGTATCAGGAGCGCAGACGATAATAACCTACCCTGATACACTGTAACAAACCCCTCAGCAGTGTTAGGAGTCCGGACCACTATGTATCAGGAGCGCAGACGATAATAACCTACCCTGATACACTGTAACAAACCCCTCAGCTGTGTTAGGAGTCCGGACCACTATGTATCAGGAGCGCAGACGATAATAACCTACCCTGATACACTGTAACAAACCCCTCAGCTGTGTTAGGAGTCCGGACCACTATGTATCAGGAGCGCAGACGATAATAACCTACCCTGATACACTGTAACAAACCCCTCAGCAGTGTTAGGAGTCCGGACCACTATGTATAAGGAGCACAGACGATAATAACCTACCCTGATACACTGTAACAAACCCCTCAGCAGTGTTAGGAGTCCGGACCACTATGTATCAGGAGCGCAGACGATAATAACCTACCCTGATACACTGTAACAAACCCCTCAGCTGTGTTAGGAGTCCGGACCACTATGTATCAGGAGCGCAGACGATAATAACCTACCCTGATACACTGTAACAAACCCCTCAGCAGTGTTAGGAGTCCGGACCACTATGTATCAGGTGCGCAGACGATAATAACCTACCCTGATACACTGTAACAAACCCCTCAGCTGTGTTAGGAGTCCGGACCACTATGTATCAGGAGCACAGACGATAATAACCTACCCTGATACACTGTAACAAACCCCTCAGCTGTGTTAGGAGTCCGGATCACTATGTATCAGGAGCGCAGATCATAATAACCTACCCTGATACACTGTAACAAACCCCTCAGCAGTGTTAGGAGTCCGGACCACTATGTATCAGGAGCGCAGACGATAATAACCTACCCTGATACACTGTAACAAACCCTTCAGCTGTGTTAGGAGTCCGGACCACTATGTATCAGGAGCGCAGACGATAATAACCTACCCTGATACACTGTAACAAACCCCTCAGCTGTGTTAGGAGTCCGGACCACTATGTATAAGGAGCACAGACGATAATAACCTACCCTGATACACTGTAACAAACCCCTCAGCAGTGTTAGGAGTCCGGACCACTATGTATCAGGAGCGCAGACGATAATAACCTACCCTGATACACTGTAACAAACCCTTCAGCTGTGTTAGGAGTCCGGACCACTATGTATCAGGAGCGCAGATGATAATAACCTACCCTGATACACTGTAACAAACCCCTCAGCTGTGTTAGGAGTCCGGACCACTATGTATCAGGAGCGCAGACGATAATAACCTACCCTGATACACTGTAACAAACCCCTCAGCTGTGTTAGGAGTCCGGACCACTATGTATCAGGAGCGCAGACGATAATAACCTACCCTGATACACTGTAACAAACCCCTCAGCAGTGTTAGGAGTCCGGACCACTATGTATAAGGAGCACAGACGATAATAACCTACCCTGATACACTGTAACAAACCCCTCAGCAGTGTTAGGAGTCCGGACCACTATGTATCAGGAGCACAGACGATAATAACCTACCCTGATACACTGTAACAAACCCCTCAGCTGTGTTAGGAGTCCGGACCACTATGTATCAGGAGCGCAGACGATAATAACCTACCCTGATACACTGTAACAAACCCCTCAGCAGTGTTAGGAGTCCGGACCACTATGTATCAGGTGCGCAGACGATAATAACCTACCCTGATACACTGTAACAAACCCCTCAGCTGTGTTAGGAGTCCGGACCACTATGTATCAGGAGCACAGACGATAATAACCTACCCTGATACACTGTAACAAACCCCTCAGCTGTGTTAGGAGTCCGGATCACTATGTATCAGGAGCGCAGATGATAATAACCTACCCTGATACACTGTAACAAACCCCTCAGCAGTGTTAGGAGTCCGGACCACTATGTATCAGGAGCGCAGACGATAATAACCTACCCTGATACACTGTAACAAACCCTTCAGCTGTGTTAGGAGTCCGGACCACTATGTATCAGGAGCGCAGACGATAATAACCTACCCTGATACACTGTAACAAACCCCTCAGCTGTGTTAGGAGTCCGGACCACTATGTATAAGGAGCACAGACGATAATAACCTACCCTGATACACTGTAACAAACCCCTCAGCAGTGTTAGGAGTCCGGACCACTATGTATCAGGAGCGCAGACGATAATAACCTACCCTGATACACTGTAACAAACCCTTCAGCTGTGTTAGGAGTCCGGACCACTATGTATCAGGAGCGCAGATGATAATAACCTACCCTGATACACTGTAACAAACCCTTCAGCTGTGTTAGCAAGGCTCTTTTAGGGCAGGTTTACAGTTCAGGACAAGTCTGGTGAGAACACGGCCCTAAATACATCAGCAGAATGAATCTAAGAAAGAAGACGATGTTCGGCACCAGGAGTTCAGGTATAAAACTCGCGTTTATTTGTAGACAAGACAAATGGTCGCAGTGGTCATCCCGACGCGTTTCGCGCTTTGTCAAAGACTCCAGACCAACACATAACAACTTGTTGACATATGACGTGATAAAACAATGGGTAACAGGAACACACGGAATGGATCCATTTATTTCCTGGCTTCATTGTGTTGTTTTTCTGTTCTCACATTAGGATATCACATGCCCCAAATATGGACAATGGTCATTACTTCTGGAATAGGGGAATAAATGTACAAAACAGACAAATGAACACTGTGCTGACAGCCCCGCTACTTACTGTTACTTATCACAATACGAGTAGAACAGATGCAAGTACAATGTATATAAAGAAATAGAAGTAGACATGAAAAGGAACCATTAGTGTACAGATCATTTACTCACTACCTCTGGCTTAAAGGGGTACTCCACTGGAAAATATTTTTTATTAAATCATCTGGTGCCAGAAAGTTAAACAGATTTGTAAATTACTTCTATTAAAAAATCTTAATCCTTCCAGTAGTTATCAGCTGCCGTATGATCCACAGGAAGTTCTTTTCTTTTTGTATTTCCTTTCTGTCTGACCACAGTGCTCTCTGCTGACTCCTCTGTCCATTTTAGCAACTGTCCAGAGTAGGAGCAAATCCCCATAGAAAACCCTTCCTGCGCTTGACAGTTCCTGACATGGACAGAGGTGTCAGCAGAGAGCACTGTGGTCAGACAGAAAGGAAATTCAAAAAGAAAAGAACTTCCTGTGGATCATAACAGCAGCTGATAAATACTGGAAGGATTAAGATTTTTTAATAGAAGTAATTTACAAATCTGTTTAACTTTCTGGCACCAGTTAATTAGAAAAAAAAAAATTCCAGTGGAGTACCCCTTTAATATACACTAATCACATATAGTCTGCGGTTCACACCATTCGGATATATTGTTTTCAAAGAAAACATCCAAAACGTTTCCCTGTTCAGAAGATGTTTTCTCCCCCTCTGAGTTTTTTCTTTATTTTTTCTATACCCTTTACACTTAAGGTTGCTGCACTGCCTCCATGCATATCACAAAACATTTTTGTGATATGCATGGAGGCAGTGCAGCAACCTTAACCCCTTAAGTACTCAGCCCATTTTGGCCTTAAGGACTCAGACAATTTAATTTTTACGTTTTCATTTTTTCCTCCTCGCCTTCTAAAAATCATAACTCTTTTATATTTTCATCCACAGACTAGTATGAGGGCTTGTTTTTTGCGCGACCAGTTGTCCTTTGTAATGACATCACTCATTATATCATAAAATGTATGGCGCAACCAAAAAACACTATTTTTGTGGGGAAATTAAAACGAAAAACGCAATTTTGCTAATTTTGGAAGGTTTTCTTTTCACGCCGTACAATTTCTGGTAAAAATGACGTGTGTTCTTTATTCTGAGGGTCAATACGATTAAAATGATACCCATTATTATATACTTTTATATTATTGTTGCGCTTAAAAAAAATCACAAACTTTTTAACCAAATTAGTACGTTTATAATCCGTTTATTTTGATGACCTATAACTTTTTTATTTTTCAGTATAAGCGGCGGTATGGGGGCTCATTTTATGCGCCATGATCTGTACTTTTTTTTGATACCACATTTGTATATAAAAAACTTTTAATACATTTTTTATAATTTTTTTTTAAATAAAATGTATTAAAAAAGTAGGAATTTTGGACTTTTTAAATTTTTTTTCGTTCACGCCGTTCACCGTACGGGATCATTAACATTTTATTTTAATAGTTCGGACATTTACGCACGCGGCGATACCAAATATGTCTATAAAAAATGTTTTTTACGCTTTTTGGGGGTAAAATAGGAAAAAACGGACGTTTTACTTTTTTATTGGGGGAGGGGATTTTTCACTTTTTTTTTACTTTTACTTTTACATTTTTTTACATTTTTTTTTACACTTGAATAGTCCCCATAGGGGACTATTCATAGCAATACCATGATTGCTAATACTGATCTGTTCTATGTATAGGACATAGAACAGATCAGTATTATCGGTCATCTCCTGCTCTGGTCTGCTCGATCACAGACCAGAGCAGGAGACGCCGGGAGCCGCACGGAGGAAGGTGAGGGGACCTCCGTGCGGCGTTATGAATGATCGGATCCCCGCAGCAGCGCTGCGGGCGATCCGATCGTTCATTTTAATCGCGAACTCCCGCAGATGCCGGGATCTGTATTGATCCCGGCACCTGAGGGGTTAATGGCGGACGCCCGCGAGATCGCGGGCGTCGGCCATTGCCGGCGGGTCCCTGGCTGCGATCAGCAGCCGGGATCAGCCGCGCATGACACGGGCATCGCTCCGATGCCCGCGGTTATGCTTAGGACGTAAATGTACGTCCTGGTGCGTTAAGTACCACCTTACCAGGACGTACATTTACGTCCTGCGTCCTTAAGGGGTTAAAGGGTACCTTTCATAAAAAAAACTTTAAAAAAACTTTTGATATATTATAGATTAATGTATGCAGAATAATTTTCCAATTGCATGTTATTAAAAAATATCCTTCTTTCTATTAAATTTTCCACTTTGAAAAAATGACCACTAGGGGTCTCCCTACCAGTCCTTTTTTTTTTTGTATATATAGATTTCAGACTTATGCTGGAGTCCTAAATCTCAGACTGCAGCCAGGACACAGACAAACTCCCTGGGAGGGAGCAGTGCTGAGTTTGTCTGTGTCCCGGCTGCAGTCTGAGATTAAGGACTCCAGCATGAGTCTGAAATCTATTTTAAAAAAAAAGGACTGGTAGGGAGACCCCTAGTGGTCATTTTTTCAAAGCGGAAAATTTAATAGAAAGAAGCATATTTTTTTAATAACCTGCTATTGGAAAGTTATTCTGCATACATTAATCTATAATATATCAAAAGTCTTTTTGATGAAAGGTGTAAGGCTGGGTTCACACTGTGGAATTTCTGGGCCGAATTTCTGCCAGAGACCAAGCCGGCGGCACACTCTGCTGACGTTATTATAGTAAGAATAACGCTTTATTTATTGTTGTGCTTAGTGGGCTTTGAACCCAAGTCTCCTGCACTGCAAGGCAGCAGTGCTAACCACTGAGCCATCATACTGCCCTTAGCATACATCTGCTATACATCTGCTATACATCTGCTATACATCTGCTATGCACGGTTGCTAAAATGGACAGAGATGTCAGCAGAGAGCACTGTGCTCGTGATGTCATCTGTGTTCCAAAAAGAAAGGAATTTCCTCTGTAGCATTCAGCAGCTAATAAGTACTGGAAGGATTAAGATTTTTTAATAGAAGTAATTTACAAATATGTTTAACTTTCTGCCACCAGTTGATTTAAAAGAAAAAAGGTTTTCACCGGAGTACCCCTTTAAGGACTTGCTGGGACTTGCAGTGGTGTTGGACAATTTAGTGCAGGCCACGCTGACTCTACAATACATGACAGTGACTTCACTGGAGACAGACTGAGGGTGGGTTCACACCGTGATTTTGCTATACGGCAGTGGTCTTCAACCTGCGGACCTCCAGATGTTGCAAAACTACAACGCCCAGCATGCCCGGACAGCCGTTGGCTGTCCAGGCATGCTGGGAGTTGTAGTTTTGCAACATCTGGAGGTCCGCAGGTTGGAGACCACTGACATAGGGGATAATATACAATTACAATAGAACAGATGCAGGGGGGGCCCAGGGGACACTGCAGGAAGGCTGCCTGACAGGACAGGAAGGGTACAGGGTAACAACTCCCGTACTGGGCCACCACAATTATACAATGGTTACATTGTATCAATGCTGGCTCGCAGAGCTGACACTCTAATCCCACTCTTACATAATTTGGCGCGATATTGGTAACTTCTCTTCGTTCCGCTCACATCCCTCCCACCTTCCACCTGCCCACGATAAACCTGCGAGCGGCGAACAGATGGCGTCTTATTGTTCGGCGCGGCTGACGCCGAGAATCTCGTTCTCCTTATTACTTTACACTTTTTATTTAGATAAAGGAGGAAGCGGCAGCCGGTGGCGGTGAGACTGGTGTCAGGGCTTCTGCCAGACGGAGAGTGGGGGGGCACTGCCACTCAGGCTGTCCGGGCATGCTGGGAGTTGTAGTGATGTGATTTTCAGTGGTCGGATGTTTGGGCATGCTGAGAGTTGTAGTTCCCCTATATATACAGCAGTGTTTCCCAAAAAGGGTGCCTCCAGCTGTTGCACAACTACAACTCCCAGCCTGCCCGGACAGCCTTTGGCTGTCCGGGCAGGCTGGGAGTTGTAGTTTTGCAACAGCTGGAGGCACCCTGGTTTGAAATCACTGATCCAGAGAACCACAAGTTGGGGATAAGTGCTCTATGTGATTACTGGTTCTTTGTCTGGACATGCTGGGAGTTGTAGTTTCATGCAGGCTGGGTAGTGACAGGTTGGGGATCACTTCTGTATCTGATAGTAAATGGTTCAGCTGCCTAGGCATGCTGGGAGTTGTAGTTTCCCAATATCAAGAGAACCACAGGTTGGGGATCAGTGCTCTATGTGATGACTGCTTTTTTTGGTGATGTGATTTTGTGTGGTCGGCTGTCTGGGCATGCTGGGAATTGTAGTGATGCAGTTCTAAGTGGTTTGGCTATCTGGGCATGCTGGGAGTTGTAGTGATGTGATCTTAAGTGGTCGGATGTTTTGGCATGCTAGGAGTTGTAGTGAGGCAATTATAAGTGGTCCGGCTACCTGGGCTTGCTGGGAGTTGTAGTGATTTTGAATGGTTTGATGTCTGGGCTTGCTGAGACTTGTAGTGATGCAATTTTGAATGGTTTGATGTGTGGGCATGCTGAGATTTGTAATGATGTAATTTTCAGTGGTTTGGCTGTCTTGGCATGCTGGCGGTATAGATTGGAGGATGGGGGGCATGATTGGGGTGGGGGGTGTAGAGCAAATGCCTTAAAGAAAAAGTCCACAAAACAACAACATTTATAGGATAACCGTTTCCTCATATTAATCCAGGGGGTCAGGCTCCTCCCCCTCATTTTAGTCCAGGGGGTCAGGCTCCACCCCCTCACATATCGGTTTTCCATATATAAACGTAACAATGTGGATAGGTGGCTGCGTTCTGGTGTCTGCGGGGCCACAGGTCGCTCCTCCAGCATCTGACCCCATTAATAGCGCGGCCCCCCACCCCCGCCCCCACCCCCCGGGGCTCGCGCTGCTATCAGTTCCCATTTCCCTTCAGACATAAAACGCCTCATTTTCCTTCTTTTGATACTTTGTTGTCTCAAGATCCAAACGACATAAAATGTGGCAGCGCTTGTTTAATTATGTGTCAGCACCCAGAACGCGGCGCTCTAATCTCTGCGGGAGACTGATTAATAAATCGGCGGATTACAGCGCGCAGCCGGAGCCCCTAAAGTTTACACTTTCTCAGTTTGAACTAATTTTAATGATTAAGTGTTTAGTTATAAGAAAAAAACTGAAAGAGAAGGAAAAAGATACAATTAACGTTAGTGAGAAGTGAGCGGAAAATCTGCGACCAACCACCGGGGCTGTGCTATGTGCTGGGTGAGAGCGCCCCTTAAAAATGTCCTCTCTGACCTAAGGATATAGGGATGTCAATAGGACAGGTGAGGTGGAGCAGAGGTTGTGTTGGACAGGTGAGGTGGAGCAGAGGTTGTGTAGGACAGGTGAGGCGGAGCAGAGGTTGTGTAGGACAGGTGAGGTGGAGCAGAGGTTGTGTAGGACAGGTGAGGTGGAGCAGAGGTTGTGTAGGACAGGTGAGGTGGAGCAGAGGTTGTATAGGACAGGAGAGGTGGAGCAGAGGTTGTGTAGGACAGGTGAGGTGGAGCAGAGGTTATGTAGGACAGGTGAGGTGGAGCAGAGGTTGTGTTGGACAGGTGAGGTGGAGCAGAGGTTGTGTAGGACAGGTGAGGCGGAGCAGAGGTTGTGTAGGACAGGTGAGGTGGAGCAGAGGTTGTGTAGGACAGGTGAGGCGGAGCAGAGGTTGTGTAGGACAGGTGAGGTGGAGCAGAGGTTGTGTAGGACAGGTGAGGTGGAGCAGAGGTTGTGTAGGACAGGTGAGGTGGAGCAGAGGTTGTGTAGGACAGGTGAGGTGGAGCAGAGGTTGTATAGGACAGGAGAGGTGGAGCAGAGGTTGTGTAGGACAGGTGAGGTGGAGCAGAGGTTGTGTAGGACAGGTGAGGTGGAGCAGAGGTTGTGTAGGACAGGTGAGGTGGAGCAGAGGTTGGGTAGGACAGGTGAGGTGGAGCAGAGGTTGGGTAGGACAGGTGAGGTGGAGTAGAGGTTATGTAGGACAGGTGAGGTGGAGTAGAGGTTGTGTAGGACAGGTGAGGTTGAGTAGAGGTTGTGTAGGACAGGTGAGGTGGAGCAGAGGTTATGTAGGGCAGGTGAGGTAGAGCAGAGGTTGTGTAGGACAGGTGAGGTGGAGCAGAGGTTGTGTAGGACAGGTGAGGTGGAGCAGAGGTTGTGTAGGACAGGTGAGGTGGAGCAGAGGTTGTGTAGGACAGGTGAGGGGGAGCAGAGGTTGTGTAGGACAGGTGAGGTGGAGCAGAGGTTGTGTAGGACAGGTGAGGTGGAGCAGAGGTTGGGTAGGACAGGTGAGGTGGAGTAGAGGTTATGTAGGACAGGTGAGGTGGAGTAGAGGTTGTGTAGGACAGGTGAGGTGGAGTAGAGGTTATGTAGGGCAGGTGAGGTAGAGCAGAGGTTGTGTAGGACAGGTGAGGTGGAGCAGAGATTGTGTAGGACAGGTGAGGAGGAGCAGAGGTTTTGTAGGACAGGTGAAGAGGAGCAGAGGTTGTGTAGGACAGGTGACGAGGAACAGAGGTTTTGTAGGACAGGTGAGGTGGAGCAGAGGTTGTGTAGGACAGGTGAGGTGAAGTAGAGGTTGTATAAGACAGGTGAGGTGGAGCAGAGGTTGTGTAGGACAGGTGAGGTGGAGCAGAGGTTGTGTAGGACAGGTGAGGTGGAGCAGAGGTTGTGTAGGACAGGTGAGGTGGAGCAGAGGTTGCGTAGGACAGGTGAGGTGGAGCAGAGGTTGTGTAGGACAGGTGAGGTGGAGCAGAGGTTATGTTGGACAGGTGAGGTGGAGCAGAGGTTGGGTAGGACAGGTGAGGGGGAGCAGACATTGTGTAGGACAGGTGAGGTGGAGCAGAGGTTGGGTAGGACAGGTGAGGTGGAGCAGAGGTTGGGTAGGACAGGTGAGGTGGAGCAGAGGTTGGGTAGGACATGTGAGGTGGAGCAGAGGTTGTGTAGGACAGGTGAGGTGGAGCAGAGGTTGTGTAGGACAGGTGAGGTGGAGCAGACATTGTGTAGGACAGGTGAGGTGGAGCAGAGGTTGGGTAGGACAGGTGAGGTGGAGCAGAGGTTGGGTAGGACAGGTGAGGTGGAGCAGAGGTTGTGTAGGACAGGTGAGGTGGAGCAGAGGTTGTGTAGGACAGGTGAGGTGGAGCAGAGGTTGTGTAGGACAGGTGAGGTGGAGCAGAGGTTGTGTAGGACAGGTGAGGTGGAGCAGAGGTTGTGTAGGACAGGTGAGGTGGAGCAGAGGTTGTGTAGGACAGGTGAGGTGGAGCAGACATTGTGTAGGACAGGTGAGGTGGAGCAGAGGTTGGGTAGGACAGGTGAGGTGGAGCAGAGGTTGGGTAGGACAGGTGAGGTGGAGCAGAGGTTGTGTAGGACAGGTGAGGTGGAGCAGAGGTTGTGTAGGACAGGTGAGGTGGAGCAGAGGTTGTGTAGGACAGGTGAGGTGGAGCAGAGGTTGTGTAGGACAGGTGAGGTGGAGCAGACATTGTGTAGGACAGGTGAGGTGGAGCAGAGGTTGTGTAGGACAGGTGAGGTGGAGTAGAGGTTATGTAGGACAGGTGAGGTGGAGCAGACATTGTGTAGGACAGGTGAGGTGGAGCAGAGGTTGTGTAGGACAGGTGAGGTGGAGCAGAGGTTGTGTAGGACAGGTGAGGTGG